>NW_023618999.1:16532-16941 GCF_014905685.2 Nematolebias whitei
TTATAATTAGTGTGTTTTGTTTACAATTAGGGATTTAATGTTTAGAACTATAATTAGTGTGTTTTGTTTACAATTAGGGAATTAATGTTTAGAATTATAATTAGTGTGTTTTTCTTACAATTAGGGATTTAACGTTTAGAATTATAATTTGTGTGTTTTGTTTACAATTAAGGATTTAATGTTTTGAATTATAATTAGTGTAAGAGTTCTTGTTCTCCCAGATTAGTGCCTATTATATATTTTAAATCTTTTTATCTTGCTAGTTCGGTGGGAGTCACCTGACACAAGAAGGTGTTTTAGGGTTTTTGCGGTGTGGTGCCATTTGGCTGTAAGGCTAAGTTTTCTGATGACTCCCGTTGGAGTCTGCACAGCCCCTTCGTTTGGGGAAGGGCTAAGTGCGATTATGGGT
>NW_023619000.1:0-8460 GCF_014905685.2 Nematolebias whitei
GGCTTACTTTAATTCCTCCAAAACACATCTGCAGCACAGGCCTGACTTTGGACAGATAAGCTGCATATAAAGTGAGTATAAGTATAAATTGACATAAAAGCATCAAAATAATAATTCCTATATCATTCCACCCTTGCCTTTTATGGCAATTTAGACATTTAATTCTGATAAGTAACACACACAAAATATATGTTTGAATAGGCATAAAGGCAACTTTCATTCCACCCTTTGCCTTTATGGCATGTAAAACATAATACAACTCTTTAATTTTGAAAATGCCATCCATTTAAGTTGAACCCCAAACGATTTCCGACCTCTGAGTGGTCGAGTTCTGTTGCAAGTGTATTCAAAAGATCCATTCTAGTTTCATACATTGTCCGCCTAAAGTAGTACCACCCGTGAGCAAAATGCTCAATCTCTAATGTGTCCGGATGGATGTCTGGATCTACAGTAATTTCTGTTTTTTCGAGATCGTAAGGGCCATCAGTGATATAAATCTGTACTTTCATTTTAAATGGCCGAATTATAAAGTTTTTGATTAATCCTATTCTTGACCCGCCTAATATAACAGCAAGTGAACACATTACACAAAGTTAAAGCTGAAATACATAAACTTAACACAAGTAAAGGAGGTACTGCATATTGACGCGCCGTAGATGACATACCTGAAAAGATATCCCACCAATGGTGGGCAGACGCTTGTTCTATAAGTTTAGCCGCATGTAGAACCTTGTTCTGGGCGATGTAAGTTGAAACCTGAAGATTGGATACATTGGACTTATGAGACTTAATCATTTTAGTCAACTCCATGGACTCATTCAATGCGCATTTTAAATGATCCAGAGAGACTCGCCATGGTACTTGCAAAACTTGCCATTGTACAGTATTAAGGCGAGTTTCAGAACTATAATTAGTCAAACGATAAGTCCGGTTGTTCCAATTCCACAGATACACACCTGTCAAACACCCAGAAAAAGGCACCTTAGGTAACTGAGGATGACTCCTCATTGTGGCTACACACAAAGTGTGTGGGCCAATCTGCCATAGCATATCTCTCGCTGGTTCATGAGTCCAATCACACAATACCTTGTCTCTGGTTAAACATGGGTTAACATGACCTGTTTGCAGCATACATACCACTCCTTTATCAGCTGTCTCGCATAAATCAAGATCGTAGGTGAGATTTGTCTGTGGCTCAAACCATTCACCCTGTATTTTTAAAAACCAATAACCTTGTATAGTTACAACAGGCAAAATGTGATATTTGCATACCGTAGTTGCCTTATTAACATGGTATTGAACCCAATGTCCCTCACACATGTTATCATTACATTTTATCAATTCAGGTTTCAAAGTTACCCAGTAGGAACTGGAAATGTTCCATACTCTTCTCCACTCATGATGATTCGATGTGGTAACCACCCTTTGGAAGTGTTCCTTCTGCAGCTGTGCATGGAAAGATTGCAAGGTACACACAGTCCAATTTAATGCTTCAGTAATATTTTCAAGAATTGTTTCAGTTTCAGACCACATTTTCGTTTCCCATTTTATCTCTTTCAGAAGAATCTTCGCTGTTTCAGCCTGCGTCAGCACAGATGAAGGCATCCAAACTCCAATCTGATGGACAGCCAGTGATGCATGCTGTCCTGTGTTTGAAAGCATAGTTCTTGTCACCTCTTGATCAATTGCATTGGACACACCCAGTACTGTTCCTGTTCCTCCCAAGAGTGTGTCATACCACGCTCGTTTTATCCTAGAGCAGCGTGGCAGAGGGGGAAAACGTATTTTCCAATGCACATTTACAGTCAATATAGATTGGGCCATTTGAGTGCATGAGTGGACAATTGGGGCTAGGTGTGTTTCTGTTGATCTTGTTTTATTTGACAAAGTCAAAAAGGGAACCCCAAATCGCCCCCTCCCACTTATCATTGTTGCATTCTCCAACCACCTTATTTCAGTGTTGTTTGCTATCCAATTAAACTTGGTCCCATTTTGTGTTAATGAAGTACATTGGGCACGTCCATTAGTCACACACAGAGGCACCTCGGCCTCTATCATCAGCCAGCATCCTGTTGATACGAGAGGGACATCGAATCCATTGCGTGCACATTTTTTACACATGTAAATAGTGCAGTCACTTGATACATTGGCTATTTTACATTGCTTTTGGGCCGGACATGTGAAATGTGCTTGTGTTCTATTCGCTTTGTTATTTCTCGCCCAAGAGATGCTGAAACTTTCTTGTTCCACCTTAATCAGCACCTGTCCTGGTGTCAGTGAGAAGGCGTTCTCCAGCAGGACCGTGGCACCTACGACAAGGTACACGATGACCAAAGGTCCTGCACTCCCATCGGACGGGTGCTTGCCACCAATGCTTCTCATGTTGTCCTCGGGGCGACCTTGATCGTCCAAACAGCAAAGACCAAGGAAACATCAAGCTGTGGAGACAAGAAAACTGCTTTCAACAAAAAGAGAGAAGAATTAGTTTTCTCTTTTATAACACTTATGAATTGGTACATTTACCCATTTTTCTTCTCCAGCATATAACACAGAGACAGTGGCATCTTTTCCCTGTGCTATAACTTCTGCTGCTCGAGGTGGGCCATTCTCCTGTCTGACCCAAACCTTGGCTCCCACCTTGTCAGTGGACCCAAATCCCCCTGTCCCTTGGACAGTAGGATGAGTGGGTGTTGTAATTTCTACCACTGATGACATATCACATGGTTTAATCAGTAACTGTGCCACTTTATCTCCTTTTTGCAGCACCAGGGGATCATTGCCCTGGAATCTGCAGACTACTCCCAGTTCTCCTTGGTAGTCTGAGTCAATTACTCCAGCTTGGATTGTTAACCCTTTCAGGGATAACGCTGATCTGGGTAAGATGTGCCCATACATTCCTTTAGGGCATTGCAGTCCTAAACCTGTTCGTACAACCTGAATCTGATTTGGGACTAGGGTGATAGTTTCCATTACTCTTAAATCTAGTCCTGCAGAGCCAGGCATTGCTCTGACTGGAAGTTCTGCTCTGTCATCAATTTTCCACATTCTAATTGGTTCTTTGTCAGGTGTGACAGGCACCTGGACCATTCTGTTCATTGGAGTAACTCCAGGGGCAATTGGCCTGTTGTTTATTTTAAAAACAGCCTGTGTCAAATTCATTTTCCAATTTGTTAAGTCATGTTTCACACTTAGTTTTTTCAACATTTCTTTCAACAGTCCATTCATTCTTTCAATCAGCCCAGCAGCCTGTGGATAGTAAGGAATATGATACACCCATTCAACATGATGGTCAGCAGCCCATTCTTTCACCTGATTTCCTGTGAAATGTGTACCATTATCGGTTTGCATTTGTAATGGTATACCATAAAACTGCTCAATGAGCTGTAAACACTTAATTGTTGATGTTTGATTAGCATGTTTACAGGGATGAACTACCAACACTCCTGAATAAGTGTCTACTACTGTACACACATATTTACATCCCTGTGATGTGGGCAGTAGCCCGATGAAGTCCATTTGCCAAACCTGACCTGCTCCTTTTCCTCTATAAATCTGTCCTTGAACATGTTGTGGAGTGCCTTTCCTGTTGTGTTGGCAGACCTCACACTGCTGTATTGCTGTTTTTACATCATCTGTTTTTAAGTCAATGCCTCGATCTTGGGCCCACTGCTGTGTTCCTTGAATGCCCCAATGACCTGCTTTTTCATGTGCCCATCTAGCCAAACCAACACTAGATTCTCGTGTAACAGCCATGTTTTTAACCAGGTCATCCACATGTCTATTATGTAAAGCCTCAGTGTCAGTGTTATTAGTATGAGCATCCACATGAGTTACTGTAACTTTCACTGATTGAACTTTTTCCCAAATTTCTTTCCACAACTCTTTTCCCCAAACTTCCTTACTCTGAATCTTCCAATCATTAGTGTGCCAAGTAGGCATCCATGTTGTTAAACCATTAACCACAGACCAAGAGTCAGAAAAAATGTGAACTCCCTGAACTCCTGCCTGCATGATCACCATGTGCACTGCTTTCAGTTCAGCCCATTGACTACTTCCTCCCTCTCCCATTTCTTCCAGGGTTTGACCCTTCGCAGGATTGAAAGCTCCTGCCTTCCACCGTCTTTTTCCTGCCAGCCATCTAGCAGACCCATCCGTGAACCATGCGTAACCCTGTTCTTCAGGACTCAACTCATTCCATCGTTTTCCCACCTTCACTGGGGATTCAGACAACTGCACGACTTCAAAAGCCTGTTCTCCTTCTTCTGGCACATCCACCACTTTTTCATGCAACACTGAGACACCCTTGTCACCTGGTTTTGCTCTTTCAGATACATACCATTTCCACTTAATGATATTGGATTCTTGAGCTGTACCAATCCTGTGTGTAGTTGGCTCACTCATTATCCAGGTTAAAATGGGTATATGAGTGCGCATTAACACATCATGTCCTGTTGTTTGAGCTTCAGTTTCCAAAAGAGCCCAATAACACGCCAACAACTGTTTTTCAAATGGGGTATATCGAACCCCAGCAGGTGGCAATTTCCTGGACCAGAAACCCAATGGTTTCCTCACTCGTCCCTGCTTTTGCCACAAACTCCAGTTGGCATAGTCATTAATGGCAGACACCTGCAACTCCACTGGTCCTGACTGTAGTTTTCCCAAAGATACAGCCTGTTGTATTGCTTCTTTAGCTAAATCAAAAGCTGCCTGTTGTTTTTCTCCCCAAATAAAATCTGCCTTTTTTCTTGTCACATGGTACAATGGTTGTAATATTTGTCCCAAATGTGGAATGTGATGTCTCCAGTATCCAAACAAACCAATAAACTTCTGAACATCATTCTTTGTGTGGGGTACTGCAAATGCAATGATCTTGTCTCGTGCTTTCTGTACGATCTCTCTCCTTTGTTCCAACAGATCCCTAAAAACTTCACGGTTTGTGATGGTCCTTGAATTTTAGCTGGATTAATTTCCCAGCCATGTCCCTTCATGTGTTCAATTAGCTGAGGCAAAACTTTTGCCACCTCTTCCTGTGTTTCAGCTTGAACCATGATGTCATCAATGTAATGTGAAACCATTACTCCAGGGGGCAGTGTCAACCCATCCAAGTGTTCAGCCACCACTCGATGACAGATGGTTGGACTGTGGAGATACCCTTGAGGGAGACGAGTAAACGTGTACTGTCTGCCCTCCCAAGTGAAAGCAAATTGCGCCATTCGGTCCTCTGATATTGGAATAGTAAAAAAAGCATTAGCCAGATCAATTACTCCATACCAAGTTCCTTAATGATGTTGCACTCTTTCAATGATTGTTACTGTGTCAGGGACTGCTGATGTAAGAGGGGGTGTGTATTTGTTCAGCTGTCTGTAATCAACTGTCATTCTCCAAGACCCATCTGATTTCCTGACGGGCCAAATCGGATTGTTCCATGCAGTTGTGCATGTTTTTAACACACCTGCTTCAACATACTCTTTAATTGTAGCTGTCACTTCATCATGTCCTCCAGGGATACGATACTGTTTCATCGTAACTACCTGGGATGCCAGAGGAATAGGGAAAGGTGGCATTTTAGCCGGGCAGCACGGTGGCGCAACTGGTAGAGCTGCTACCTCTCAGTGAGCAGGTCCTTGGTTCAAACCCCGGTCCAGGGGCCTTTCTGGGTGGAGTTTGCATGTTCTCTCCGTGCATGCGTGGGTTTTCGCCGGGTGCTCCGGTTTCCTCCCATAGACCAAAAACATGCATGTTAGGCTGATTGGTAACACTAAATTGTCCTTAGGTGTGAGTGAGAGAGTAAATGTTTGTTTGTCTCGTTTGTCTCTATGTGGCCCTGTGATGGACTTGCGACCCGTCCAGGGTATACCCCGCCCCTCGCACAGTGATTGCTGGACATGGGCACCAGCGACCCCCGTGACCCAAAATGGAATAAGCGGGTAAAGATAATGGATGGATGGATGGATGGATGGCATTTTAGCCTTTCCCACTAGTACTGCGTTCACCTCCAGGGGGCGCTGTACTCCAAATTCAAAACGTCCTTGCTGCAGGTGAAGTGTCATTCCTGCCAGCACATCCATTCCTAGTATCCATTCTTTCATTGGTGTAATGAGAACTTGATACTTTTGAATGGGCATTTTTCCAACTTTTAAAGGAAGAGTAATACTTTTTCCAAAAATCACATTTCCTCCTAAGCCTGTAAGGGGAACCCAGGTACCTTTAAATCTGTTTGGATTCCCACTGATAATGGTGGCCTCAGCCCCAGTATCAACAAGAGCCACCACTCTCTGTACATTTGTATTATTCCAATAAATTTCAATTTCAACATGTGGTCTAATGTCATTTACTGACCAATTTGATACTCTTTCCTCTGGGGCCCGGCCTGATCCCTAATCCCAATGCATGAGATCATTCAAGTTGGGCTAGAGATCAGAACTGTGTGACTTTGGCTGTGATTTCTTAGATGTTTTCTTTTTCTGTCTCACAGCTCGAATCTGCATTTCTTCCTCCTCTGATGAGTCATCCTTATCCTCCTCCTTCATGTGTCTCGGCTCAGCTACTGGCTGAGGGGGGGGGGGGGGGCAGCGGAGGAGCAGATGCAGACACGATCACATTTCTCAGCATGTTGGTTAATCGGTGCATATCCACTCCAGTACAGTGCACCTTTAATCCTCGTTTCTGACATTCACTCCTTAATGCACCAGTTGGCAGCCTATCAATCTGTTGTTTAGGCACGCCTGCTCCCACCAGTGCATTCCAATAAGCAGTGCGTGACGGACCCTGACCTGAACCTCCATAATTCTGAGGGCCCCGTTTTGGCCCACGATCCACATGTTGATAATCTGATCGAGGCTCTCGATCACGTGGCTCTTTTTTGTCCCACTCTCCCAAAGTTCCTAGCTCAAGAATGCGAGACCTTATCTCCAAACACGAGCTGTCAGGGCTCCCCATCATCACAGCAAGCATTGCAGAGCGAAAATGTGGAGGAGCAGTTCTGATCAAAGTGTCTCGGACAGCTTTCGGGACTGGTTTCGACTGATAGTCCTTTGTTTCCAAATACAAAACCGCTTCTCTTACACAGAGTCTAACCATTCTCTGGACACATTCTTTAAGTGTCATCCAGGGCGTTGCTGACATCGGAGGCCAGCTGGAAGGGGTGACAAATTGAAGTGCCACTGCTTCTTCCCACAAATCAAATAATGATTTTGTTGTTGTCAGAGTGCGTGCCGTTTCCCGATAGTTTGCATTAATGGATGGATCGTTTGACATCCCAGCAAACCTGGAGGCATCTCCAACATCAATATCCACCTGAACTGCTCCTTCTTCCAACATTCTCGCCAGCCACATGTCAACCGGCTCTCCCTGCTGTTGTCTCAATTTCTTAATGATAGACACCACCTCTTCATGTGAATAATCCTCTGTCATCATATGTAACACAGGGACTGGCTGAGGTTGTGGTCGCTCATCATAGATTGGTTCACCATTTGCATCTACAAGGACCACTCCGTCTGCATCTCTGCGCTCTTCCCTGACTGCCGGCACGACTATCTGATCTTGGCTGCGCCGTTTAATTGGTTTCAACTTTTTCTCATCCTCTGTCCAAATATAATCATCATCATCATCATTTTCTTCATCTCCTCAGATGTTTCCGTCCCAACTCGACGGATCCCATCCGGTATCTAACTTTGCAACATAAGCTCTGACTCGCTTTGGTGAAATATCACGCTTTTTCTTCCTCATTTTTTCCCTTTTAAGCCTGCATATTTGACCGACCGCACCCTCGGCTACTTTAGTCATGCGGTCTAGCTGTACCGTCAACAGCTGCACGTGCTGTTTCTGAAGAATGCACTCTGTCTGTGCATCAGATAACAACTGTTTCTGTTGTAACCACTGTTTATCTTTCTCCTGAACTTCCTCCACACACTTTTTCCATGCAGTCGCACAAACCCACATTCGGCGCTGCAAACCAGACACCGGCGCTTTCTTTTTGACATCTATGACCTACAAAGCGGTTAAAACATCACCCGGTTTGTCTGCCTTTAAATTCTCACACCAAGGTTCGGGGCGTCCCCCCCCCCCCCTCTTAAACACAAAGCCAAAATTGGATAACTCTCCCAACCCGGCACAACCTCTGTGGACTCTTGTCCAGACGTACTCGCATCAACTTTTTTCTGAACACTCTTTTCCTTTCGTTTGAACATGGTGCAGCCGTTCAGAATTATTTATTTATTTTAATAATATCCCATCCTCGTCGCCAAAAAATGTTTTATGAAATTTCTTTAACAGGATTTGTGAACGGTCGGCACCAGATATTCACACGAGAGGAAAATGAAACAAGGAGACTGTTTCTGCTAGAAATAATAGTGTCATTTATTAATCTGCCACAGAAAAACAGCCAAGCAAAAATGTACACTCTTTACATACAAATTGATATGAGAGCCTCTCACCGTGACACGTGGTCGGGAAGCCTTC
>NW_023619000.1:8470-16930 GCF_014905685.2 Nematolebias whitei
GGCTTACTTTAATTCCTCCAAAACACATCTGCAGCACAGGCCTGACTTTGGACAGATAAGCTGCATATAAAGTGAGTATAAGTATAAATTGACATAAAAGCATCAAAATAATAATTCCTATATCATTCCACCCTTGCCTTTTATGGCAATTTAGACATTTAATTCTGATAAGTAACACACACAAAATATATGTTTGAATAGGCATAAAGGCAACTTTCATTCCACCCTTTGCCTTTATGGCATGTAAAACATAATACAACTCTTTAATTTTGAAAATGCCATCCATTTAAGTTGAACCCCAAACGATTTCCGACCTCTGAGTGGTCGAGTTCTGTTGCAAGTGTATTCAAAAGATCCATTCTAGTTTCATACATTGTCCGCCTAAAGTAGTACCACCCGTGAGCAAAATGCTCAATCTCTAATGTGTCCGGATGGATGTCTGGATCTACAGTAATTTCTGTTTTTTCGAGATCGTAAGGGCCATCAGTGATATAAATCTGTACTTTCATTTTAAATGGCCGAATTATAAAGTTTTTGATTAATCCTATTCTTGACCCGCCTAATATAACAGCAAGTGAACACATTACACAAAGTTAAAGCTGAAATACATAAACTTAACACAAGTAAAGGAGGTACTGCATATTGACGCGCCGTAGATGACATACCTGAAAAGATATCCCACCAATGGTGGGCAGACGCTTGTTCTATAAGTTTAGCCGCATGTAGAACCTTGTTCTGGGCGATGTAAGTTGAAACCTGAAGATTGGATACATTGGACTTATGAGACTTAATCATTTTAGTCAACTCCATGGACTCATTCAATGCGCATTTTAAATGATCCAGAGAGACTCGCCATGGTACTTGCAAAACTTGCCATTGTACAGTATTAAGGCGAGTTTCAGAACTATAATTAGTCAAACGATAAGTCCGGTTGTTCCAATTCCACAGATACACACCTGTCAAACACCCAGAAAAAGGCACCTTAGGTAACTGAGGATGACTCCTCATTGTGGCTACACACAAAGTGTGTGGGCCAATCTGCCATAGCATATCTCTCGCTGGTTCATGAGTCCAATCACACAATACCTTGTCTCTGGTTAAACATGGGTTAACATGACCTGTTTGCAGCATACATACCACTCCTTTATCAGCTGTCTCGCATAAATCAAGATCGTAGGTGAGATTTGTCTGTGGCTCAAACCATTCACCCTGTATTTTTAAAAACCAATAACCTTGTATAGTTACAACAGGCAAAATGTGATATTTGCATACCGTAGTTGCCTTATTAACATGGTATTGAACCCAATGTCCCTCACACATGTTATCATTACATTTTATCAATTCAGGTTTCAAAGTTACCCAGTAGGAACTGGAAATGTTCCATACTCTTCTCCACTCATGATGATTCGATGTGGTAACCACCCTTTGGAAGTGTTCCTTCTGCAGCTGTGCATGGAAAGATTGCAAGGTACACACAGTCCAATTTAATGCTTCAGTAATATTTTCAAGAATTGTTTCAGTTTCAGACCACATTTTCGTTTCCCATTTTATCTCTTTCAGAAGAATCTTCGCTGTTTCAGCCTGCGTCAGCACAGATGAAGGCATCCAAACTCCAATCTGATGGACAGCCAGTGATGCATGCTGTCCTGTGTTTGAAAGCATAGTTCTTGTCACCTCTTGATCAATTGCATTGGACACACCCAGTACTGTTCCTGTTCCTCCCAAGAGTGTGTCATACCACGCTCGTTTTATCCTAGAGCAGCGTGGCAGAGGGGGAAAACGTATTTTCCAATGCACATTTACAGTCAATATAGATTGGGCCATTTGAGTGCATGAGTGGACAATTGGGGCTAGGTGTGTTTCTGTTGATCTTGTTTTATTTGACAAAGTCAAAAAGGGAACCCCAAATCGCCCCCTCCCACTTATCATTGTTGCATTCTCCAACCACCTTATTTCAGTGTTGTTTGCTATCCAATTAAACTTGGTCCCATTTTGTGTTAATGAAGTACATTGGGCACGTCCATTAGTCACACACAGAGGCACCTCGGCCTCTATCATCAGCCAGCATCCTGTTGATACGAGAGGGACATCGAATCCATTGCGTGCACATTTTTTACACATGTAAATAGTGCAGTCACTTGATACATTGGCTATTTTACATTGCTTTTGGGCCGGACATGTGAAATGTGCTTGTGTTCTATTCGCTTTGTTATTTCTCGCCCAAGAGATGCTGAAACTTTCTTGTTCCACCTTAATCAGCACCTGTCCTGGTGTCAGTGAGAAGGCGTTCTCCAGCAGGACCGTGGCACCTACGACAAGGTACACGATGACCAAAGGTCCTGCACTCCCATCGGACGGGTGCTTGCCACCAATGCTTCTCATGTTGTCCTCGGGGCGACCTTGATCGTCCAAACAGCAAAGACCAAGGAAACATCAAGCTGTGGAGACAAGAAAACTGCTTTCAACAAAAAGAGAGAAGAATTAGTTTTCTCTTTTATAACACTTATGAATTGGTACATTTACCCATTTTTCTTCTCCAGCATATAACACAGAGACAGTGGCATCTTTTCCCTGTGCTATAACTTCTGCTGCTCGAGGTGGGCCATTCTCCTGTCTGACCCAAACCTTGGCTCCCACCTTGTCAGTGGACCCAAATCCCCCTGTCCCTTGGACAGTAGGATGAGTGGGTGTTGTAATTTCTACCACTGATGACATATCACATGGTTTAATCAGTAACTGTGCCACTTTATCTCCTTTTTGCAGCACCAGGGGATCATTGCCCTGGAATCTGCAGACTACTCCCAGTTCTCCTTGGTAGTCTGAGTCAATTACTCCAGCTTGGATTGTTAACCCTTTCAGGGATAACGCTGATCTGGGTAAGATGTGCCCATACATTCCTTTAGGGCATTGCAGTCCTAAACCTGTTCGTACAACCTGAATCTGATTTGGGACTAGGGTGATAGTTTCCATTACTCTTAAATCTAGTCCTGCAGAGCCAGGCATTGCTCTGACTGGAAGTTCTGCTCTGTCATCAATTTTCCACATTCTAATTGGTTCTTTGTCAGGTGTGACAGGCACCTGGACCATTCTGTTCATTGGAGTAACTCCAGGGGCAATTGGCCTGTTGTTTATTTTAAAAACAGCCTGTGTCAAATTCATTTTCCAATTTGTTAAGTCATGTTTCACACTTAGTTTTTTCAACATTTCTTTCAACAGTCCATTCATTCTTTCAATCAGCCCAGCAGCCTGTGGATAGTAAGGAATATGATACACCCATTCAACATGATGGTCAGCAGCCCATTCTTTCACCTGATTTCCTGTGAAATGTGTACCATTATCGGTTTGCATTTGTAATGGTATACCATAAAACTGCTCAATGAGCTGTAAACACTTAATTGTTGATGTTTGATTAGCATGTTTACAGGGATGAACTACCAACACTCCTGAATAAGTGTCTACTACTGTACACACATATTTACATCCCTGTGATGTGGGCAGTAGCCCGATGAAGTCCATTTGCCAAACCTGACCTGCTCCTTTTCCTCTATAAATCTGTCCTTGAACATGTTGTGGAGTGCCTTTCCTGTTGTGTTGGCAGACCTCACACTGCTGTATTGCTGTTTTTACATCATCTGTTTTTAAGTCAATGCCTCGATCTTGGGCCCACTGCTGTGTTCCTTGAATGCCCCAATGACCTGCTTTTTCATGTGCCCATCTAGCCAAACCAACACTAGATTCTCGTGTAACAGCCATGTTTTTAACCAGGTCATCCACATGTCTATTATGTAAAGCCTCAGTGTCAGTGTTATTAGTATGAGCATCCACATGAGTTACTGTAACTTTCACTGATTGAACTTTTTCCCAAATTTCTTTCCACAACTCTTTTCCCCAAACTTCCTTACTCTGAATCTTCCAATCATTAGTGTGCCAAGTAGGCATCCATGTTGTTAAACCATTAACCACAGACCAAGAGTCAGAAAAAATGTGAACTCCCTGAACTCCTGCCTGCATGATCACCATGTGCACTGCTTTCAGTTCAGCCCATTGACTACTTCCTCCCTCTCCCATTTCTTCCAGGGTTTGACCCTTCGCAGGATTGAAAGCTCCTGCCTTCCACCGTCTTTTTCCTGCCAGCCATCTAGCAGACCCATCCGTGAACCATGCGTAACCCTGTTCTTCAGGACTCAACTCATTCCATCGTTTTCCCACCTTCACTGGGGATTCAGACAACTGCACGACTTCAAAAGCCTGTTCTCCTTCTTCTGGCACATCCACCACTTTTTCATGCAACACTGAGACACCCTTGTCACCTGGTTTTGCTCTTTCAGATACATACCATTTCCACTTAATGATATTGGATTCTTGAGCTGTACCAATCCTGTGTGTAGTTGGCTCACTCATTATCCAGGTTAAAATGGGTATATGAGTGCGCATTAACACATCATGTCCTGTTGTTTGAGCTTCAGTTTCCAAAAGAGCCCAATAACACGCCAACAACTGTTTTTCAAATGGGGTATATCGAACCCCAGCAGGTGGCAATTTCCTGGACCAGAAACCCAATGGTTTCCTCACTCGTCCCTGCTTTTGCCACAAACTCCAGTTGGCATAGTCATTAATGGCAGACACCTGCAACTCCACTGGTCCTGACTGTAGTTTTCCCAAAGATACAGCCTGTTGTATTGCTTCTTTAGCTAAATCAAAAGCTGCCTGTTGTTTTTCTCCCCAAATAAAATCTGCCTTTTTTCTTGTCACATGGTACAATGGTTGTAATATTTGTCCCAAATGTGGAATGTGATGTCTCCAGTATCCAAACAAACCAATAAACTTCTGAACATCATTCTTTGTGTGGGGTACTGCAAATGCAATGATCTTGTCTCGTGCTTTCTGTACGATCTCTCTCCTTTGTTCCAACAGATCCCTAAAAACTTCACGGTTTGTGATGGTCCTTGAATTTTAGCTGGATTAATTTCCCAGCCATGTCCCTTCATGTGTTCAATTAGCTGAGGCAAAACTTTTGCCACCTCTTCCTGTGTTTCAGCTTGAACCATGATGTCATCAATGTAATGTGAAACCATTACTCCAGGGGGCAGTGTCAACCCATCCAAGTGTTCAGCCACCACTCGATGACAGATGGTTGGACTGTGGAGATACCCTTGAGGGAGACGAGTAAACGTGTACTGTCTGCCCTCCCAAGTGAAAGCAAATTGCGCCATTCGGTCCTCTGATATTGGAATAGTAAAAAAAGCATTAGCCAGATCAATTACTCCATACCAAGTTCCTTAATGATGTTGCACTCTTTCAATGATTGTTACTGTGTCAGGGACTGCTGATGTAAGAGGGGGTGTGTATTTGTTCAGCTGTCTGTAATCAACTGTCATTCTCCAAGACCCATCTGATTTCCTGACGGGCCAAATCGGATTGTTCCATGCAGTTGTGCATGTTTTTAACACACCTGCTTCAACATACTCTTTAATTGTAGCTGTCACTTCATCATGTCCTCCAGGGATACGATACTGTTTCATCGTAACTACCTGGGATGCCAGAGGAATAGGGAAAGGTGGCATTTTAGCCGGGCAGCACGGTGGCGCAACTGGTAGAGCTGCTACCTCTCAGTGAGCAGGTCCTTGGTTCAAACCCCGGTCCAGGGGCCTTTCTGGGTGGAGTTTGCATGTTCTCTCCGTGCATGCGTGGGTTTTCGCCGGGTGCTCCGGTTTCCTCCCATAGACCAAAAACATGCATGTTAGGCTGATTGGTAACACTAAATTGTCCTTAGGTGTGAGTGAGAGAGTAAATGTTTGTTTGTCTCGTTTGTCTCTATGTGGCCCTGTGATGGACTTGCGACCCGTCCAGGGTATACCCCGCCCCTCGCACAGTGATTGCTGGACATGGGCACCAGCGACCCCCGTGACCCAAAATGGAATAAGCGGGTAAAGATAATGGATGGATGGATGGATGGATGGCATTTTAGCCTTTCCCACTAGTACTGCGTTCACCTCCAGGGGGCGCTGTACTCCAAATTCAAAACGTCCTTGCTGCAGGTGAAGTGTCATTCCTGCCAGCACATCCATTCCTAGTATCCATTCTTTCATTGGTGTAATGAGAACTTGATACTTTTGAATGGGCATTTTTCCAACTTTTAAAGGAAGAGTAATACTTTTTCCAAAAATCACATTTCCTCCTAAGCCTGTAAGGGGAACCCAGGTACCTTTAAATCTGTTTGGATTCCCACTGATAATGGTGGCCTCAGCCCCAGTATCAACAAGAGCCACCACTCTCTGTACATTTGTATTATTCCAATAAATTTCAATTTCAACATGTGGTCTAATGTCATTTACTGACCAATTTGATACTCTTTCCTCTGGGGCCCGGCCTGATCCCTAATCCCAATGCATGAGATCATTCAAGTTGGGCTAGAGATCAGAACTGTGTGACTTTGGCTGTGATTTCTTAGATGTTTTCTTTTTCTGTCTCACAGCTCGAATCTGCATTTCTTCCTCCTCTGATGAGTCATCCTTATCCTCCTCCTTCATGTGTCTCGGCTCAGCTACTGGCTGAGGGGGGGGGGGGGGGCAGCGGAGGAGCAGATGCAGACACGATCACATTTCTCAGCATGTTGGTTAATCGGTGCATATCCACTCCAGTACAGTGCACCTTTAATCCTCGTTTCTGACATTCACTCCTTAATGCACCAGTTGGCAGCCTATCAATCTGTTGTTTAGGCACGCCTGCTCCCACCAGTGCATTCCAATAAGCAGTGCGTGACGGACCCTGACCTGAACCTCCATAATTCTGAGGGCCCCGTTTTGGCCCACGATCCACATGTTGATAATCTGATCGAGGCTCTCGATCACGTGGCTCTTTTTTGTCCCACTCTCCCAAAGTTCCTAGCTCAAGAATGCGAGACCTTATCTCCAAACACGAGCTGTCAGGGCTCCCCATCATCACAGCAAGCATTGCAGAGCGAAAATGTGGAGGAGCAGTTCTGATCAAAGTGTCTCGGACAGCTTTCGGGACTGGTTTCGACTGATAGTCCTTTGTTTCCAAATACAAAACCGCTTCTCTTACACAGAGTCTAACCATTCTCTGGACACATTCTTTAAGTGTCATCCAGGGCGTTGCTGACATCGGAGGCCAGCTGGAAGGGGTGACAAATTGAAGTGCCACTGCTTCTTCCCACAAATCAAATAATGATTTTGTTGTTGTCAGAGTGCGTGCCGTTTCCCGATAGTTTGCATTAATGGATGGATCGTTTGACATCCCAGCAAACCTGGAGGCATCTCCAACATCAATATCCACCTGAACTGCTCCTTCTTCCAACATTCTCGCCAGCCACATGTCAACCGGCTCTCCCTGCTGTTGTCTCAATTTCTTAATGATAGACACCACCTCTTCATGTGAATAATCCTCTGTCATCATATGTAACACAGGGACTGGCTGAGGTTGTGGTCGCTCATCATAGATTGGTTCACCATTTGCATCTACAAGGACCACTCCGTCTGCATCTCTGCGCTCTTCCCTGACTGCCGGCACGACTATCTGATCTTGGCTGCGCCGTTTAATTGGTTTCAACTTTTTCTCATCCTCTGTCCAAATATAATCATCATCATCATCATTTTCTTCATCTCCTCAGATGTTTCCGTCCCAACTCGACGGATCCCATCCGGTATCTAACTTTGCAACATAAGCTCTGACTCGCTTTGGTGAAATATCACGCTTTTTCTTCCTCATTTTTTCCCTTTTAAGCCTGCATATTTGACCGACCGCACCCTCGGCTACTTTAGTCATGCGGTCTAGCTGTACCGTCAACAGCTGCACGTGCTGTTTCTGAAGAATGCACTCTGTCTGTGCATCAGATAACAACTGTTTCTGTTGTAACCACTGTTTATCTTTCTCCTGAACTTCCTCCACACACTTTTTCCATGCAGTCGCACAAACCCACATTCGGCGCTGCAAACCAGACACCGGCGCTTTCTTTTTGACATCTATGACCTACAAAGCGGTTAAAACATCACCCGGTTTGTCTGCCTTTAAATTCTCACACCAAGGTTCGGGGCGTCCCCCCCCCCCCCTCTTAAACACAAAGCCAAAATTGGATAACTCTCCCAACCCGGCACAACCTCTGTGGACTCTTGTCCAGACGTACTCGCATCAACTTTTTTCTGAACACTCTTTTCCTTTCGTTTGAACATGGTGCAGCCGTTCAGAATTATTTATTTATTTTAATAATATCCCATCCTCGTCGCCAAAAAATGTTTTATGAAATTTCTTTAACAGGATTTGTGAACGGTCGGCACCAGATATTCACACGAGAGGAAAATGAAACAAGGAGACTGTTTCTGCTAGAAATAATAGTGTCATTTATTAATCTGCCACAGAAAAACAGCCAAGCAAAAATGTACACTCTTTACATACAAATTGATATGAGAGCCTCTCACCGTGACACGTGGTCGGGAAGCCTTC
>NW_023619001.1:2500-16868 GCF_014905685.2 Nematolebias whitei
GGGGAAGACCAGTCACGAAGTCGAGGGCGATGTGGGACCAAGGGCGACTAGGGGTCGGGAGGGGGAGCAGAGGGCCAGCCGGGGGTTGAGTACCTGACTTGTTCCTGGCGCAGACAGGGCAGGCAGAAACGAAGTCCTTGATATCATTGTTCATGGAGGGCCACCAGAAATGGGTCTTGGTGAGGGAGAGCATGCGGTTGACTCCAGGGTGGCAAGAAAGTTTGTTGGAATGGAGCCACTGGAGCACCTGGGACCGCACGCTGGAGGGAACGAAGAGGGTGCCGGGAGGACCACCACCTGGATCAGGTTCAGAGAGGAGGGCTTGTTGAACAGTGGCGGTGATGGGCCAAGAGAGAGAACCAACGATGCAAGAGGAAGGGATAATGGAGTTAGAAACCTCGGGCGAGTCAGGAGGAGCAAACTGCCTGGACAGGGCATCAGGCTTAATGTTCTTGGAGCCCGGGCGAAAGGTCAGAACAAAATTGAAGCGGTTAAAGAAAAGCGACCAACGGGCCTGACGGGGGGTCAGACGCTTGGCGTTCCGAAGGTAAATTAAGTTTTTGTGGTCCGTCCAAATCAAAAAAGGAGTCTCAGTGCCTTCTAGCCAGTGCTGCCATTCCTCAAGTGCGAGTTTGACCACCAACAGCTCGCGATTGCCCACGTCGTAATTATGTTCCGCCTGAGAGAGACGTCGAGAGAAGAAGGCGCAGGGATGGACCTTGTTGTCCAGAGGAGATCGCTGGGAAAGGACCGCCCCAACCCCAGTGTCGGAGGCGTCCACCTCCAAGATGAACTGGTGCGCGGGGTCAGGGTGGCAGAGGATGGGCGCCGAGGAAAAGAGGGACTTAAGTCTTGAGAAGGTGGCCTCAGCCTCCGGGGTCCAGTGAAAGGCTCGGGCGGTTGAAGTGAGCTGAGACAGGGGGGCGGCGACACGACTGTAATTTTTAATAAACCGCCTATAGAAATTTGCAAAACCCAGGAAGCGTTGTAACTGCTTCCTAGACTCGGGGGTTGGCCAGTCGACTACCGCTCTGGTCTTCTCGGGGTCGGTTTGGCAACGACCTCCCTCAAAAATAAAACCTAAAAATGAGACAGTGGAGGTGTTAAACTCACACTTCTCTGCTTTAACGAATAATTGGTTCTCCAGTAGCCGCTGAAGAACCGTGCGAATGTGGGCCGTGTGTTGAGTGGGGTCGCGGGAATAAATAAGGATGTCGTCTAGATAAACGAAAACAAAATTACCAATGAAATCGCGCAGGATGTCATTAAAGAGCACCTGAAAAACAGCGGGGGCATTGGTTAACCCAAAAGGCATAACTAAGTACTCAAAATGGCCCAAAGGAGTGCGAAAGGCTGTCTTCCACTCGTCGCCCTCTTTAATACGGACGAGGTGGTATGCGTTTCGGAGATTGAGTTTAGAAAAACAGGAAGCTGACTGTAACTGTTCCTGAAGAGAATCAATGAGAGGATATTTATTTTTAATGGTTATATTATTTAAGCCGCGATAGTCAATACATGGCCGGAGTGATTTATCTTTTTTGGAAACAAAAAAAAAAAACAGCTCCCACAGGGGAGGTCGAGGGTCTAATAATGCCTGAGGCAAGAGATTCATTAATATAGTCGGACATAGACTCTCTCTCGGGACCAGAAAGGTTGTAGAGTCTACTTGACGGCAAGGGGGCGCCAGGTAATAAGTCAATCGCGCAGTCATAGGGACGGTGAGGAGGAAGTGACAAGGCGCATTGTTTACTAAAGACGGCCGCCAGGTCGCGGTATTCAGCAGGAACTGAGGTAAGGTCGATCTCCTCTAGAGGAGGCGTGTCTCGAGGGAACTCTTTAACGGCGGAGCGCAGACAGTTGCTGAGGCACTTGTCGCTCCATTTATCAACACAGACACGCTCCCAGTTAATAACTGGGTTATGGTTACGAAGCCAGGGGAAACCTAAAATTACTTGGGGTGTACGAGAATTAAATATAAAGAAATCTGTCATCTCATGATGATTTCCCGAGATAATGACATGTAACTCGGTGGTCTTTAAATTAATACGGGTCAACGTGTCTCCGTTTAAGCCGGCGACAGAAATTGACGGAATCTCGCGAGTGGGTAGAGAATATTCTTTGACTAAATCGGCGCTGATCAAGTTTTGTTCAGCACCTGAATCGATGAGAGCAGAGAATGAGAAACAACGGTTCTGTGTCTGAATGACCATGGGAAGTAATAGTTTGAATGGGGAGGTTAACGCAGATGTTCCCACCAGTAACTCCCGCTTTACTGGTGGAAGTTCTCGTTTCCCCGAAACGGACAGTGGGGCAGAAAATGACCGGGATTACCACAATAAATGCAGAGATGGGCAGATACACACCGCTGTCTCTCTGCAGGAGTCAGCCGTGCGCGCCCCACCTGCATAGGCTCGGGGGAGCGATCCCGTGAGGGAAGAGAAGATGATTGGCTGTGACCAGGAAGCAAGGAAGACTGGGAGTTGTAGTTCACAGGGGATTGTTTTGGTGAAACGGACTCATAGCGAGGGGTCGTAAACCCGGAAGTGGAAGGATTATGGGATACGTAGTGCTGAGGTGCAGGCTTGGGCTCACCTGGAGAAGTCGAAAACCCGGAAGTCGAGGGTCGATGGGAATTGTAGTTTGCCTCTCTCCTTCTCTCCCGGAAATGGTCATCGATTGAGATGGCAAGGTCTATCAGTTTGTCGAAAGTCTCGGGTTCATCTCGCGTGGCCAGCTGGTCTTTGAGAAAATCAGACAGAGCGTTAAGGAAAATACCTTGGAGGGCGGGCTCGTCCCATCCTGTTTGGGCAGCAAGGATCCGAAACTCCAGAGCGAACTCCGAGGCATTGCGACGGCCCTGTCATAAATTCAACAACCGCTTGGCGGCATTTGAAGTCTGCAGGGGACGGTCAAAAATCCTGCGAAACTCTCGAAGGAAAAGTTCATAGGAAGCAGGGGGGTTATCATGACTCAAGAGGAACGAGTGAGCCCACCGGAGAGCATTACCTTTGAGTTGGCTTACGAAGAAGGTGATTTTGGCCGTGTCCGACGAGAACTGGGAGGGAGCCCCCTCGAAGGCGAGTCGGCACTGGAGCAAGAAGCCGCCACATTGGTCAGGGTCTCCGGTGAAGAACTCAGATGGTTTAACGAATTTGTTGAACAGGAGGAGTGGAACCAAGAGCCATGGGGGCTGGCGGAACGACTGGAGCTGAGGAGGCAGAAGCTTGCAGCTGACGTTTAATGGAATAAATCATACCTCCGAGCTCCTGAAGGTTGGACTGGACCGTTGTCTGGTGAGTCAGCTCCTGATGAATAACTTTGTCCATCCTGTCGATCCGCTCCTCTGCGGGACCGGGGGGTGTCTGCTCGCTCTTGGTCTCATTCTGGGTCTGTTTTGGCTGGAGCATTTCTGTTAGGAGTGCGCGGGGAACCCAGATGATATGAGACCCAGAACGAGGCAGACACAGGGGAAGTACAAAAGAACAGTGTTTATTATGTACAGTGAATTTTAAACGTCCACAAGCTGCTTCTCAGAGGCTCCTGGAAAGAGGGACGACAGGTTAATAGTTGTCCAACGGGGAAGGCCAGAGTGGTTTGTTTAATGAGCGTTTGTCCTTACAGTCCAAAGCCCGAGGAGGTGAGCTGGTCCTTCAGTCCAGGGAGAGCGAGCAGCAGAGGGAAGTCCAACAAGGGTCCAAAGGGAAACGAGGAAGGCTGGCAACTGGAGGCAAAGAGGCACGAGGGGTACCTGACAGGCCGAGGGATACAGGTCAGGTCACGAGGGAATCCAAAAAGCACGAGGAACCAGGAAACTGGAAAATAGAGCAAAGGTGAACAAATTCTTTTCACCAAGACATTTGCCTCACAACAGTACTATACCATAAGAGGTGATATGCTCCAGCCATGAGTCACACCGGACTGCAGCCTTAAGTAGATGGAGAGGCTCATCAGGCTGATGGCCGCCGGGTGTTGGTAATCAGCGGCCATCAGCAAGGCAGGCTGCAGGCAGTGGGACCCTTACAAGAATAGCTAAATACAATGAATCTAAGTGTGTCTGTTGTGAAGTCAGCCTACTGGACCTGAGACGAACAAAGACGGTTACATATATGACTTTTGTTTCAAAGCTAAAGTATATATAAATTTAGCTCCAGAGTTAATAGCATTAGCTTCAGAGCTAAATACATGGTGTTAGCAACATGAGCGAATACATTAAAAAAATCACAAGTTGATGAAGTTTCGTTGTTTTGACCCATATTTTGAGCATCAGGACTAATACAAAATATAACTTTATTGTCACATGTAACTTTTTAGTCTTGTGTTTTAGTCTCCTCTACAACCTATACATCATCGCCCCAGAATGCATTGCGTCGGTAAGAAAATGGTGACGTCCTTAGGTGAAAAATGTAATAAACATATATAATATTTAAAGAAATTATGAGTTTTCAGGTGTCCCAAACAATAGTTTTTATTGTAATAGAGAAAAAAACAAAACATTTTATGGCCAATATGTGCAAGTAGTCCGAGATCCCTTTAAGATGCTGCATTTTGTAAATTTTGTCTCAGTTTCATGCCCCATCATGTCAGATGCTTACCTGTGATTCTCCCAAGTGATCCATTAAAGTTAGCCCCAACAAATCCAGCAATATGAGCTCCAAGGCTGACTCCAATCATGTGGATTGAGCTCAGAGAAGCACCGTGATCCTGAGAAGACAAAATATTATAGATGTTATACACAGAGCTGTCCATGATGCTCATTTGTAGGTGTTAAATGTCCCAAATACCTGCATCATTTGAACGAAGGCTGTGATGTTATCTGACACTTTGTATGTGTTCCTCACGGTTTTCACATAATCCAGATTAGCAGCTCCGTAGTTCCAGTCCACCATTATAGCATTGATGTCCTCCCTGTCCAACAACATCTTTGTGATGTTCAGCCACAAAGGAGGAGACCCGGTGGGCCGGTACCCATGGATGATGAAAGTGGTGGGTTTGGACATGTTGAACTGGGGGTGCTGCGCTAGGTCGGAGTGGGATAAGAGATCGCCACAGGTGTCGTTGTGTCTGGTGTACAACAACAACCTGACTCTGGGGCTGGTACCGATGAATGCATGCGCGAGGTTTAGATCTGTAAATTCATGACATTTCTGAGCTGAAAACAGGGAGAAGAGAGAGAGAAATTAGTTTTTTATGTTAAAAGTGGCAGAATCTTTGCAACATCTGGTGACTTTCTGTTTCTGTCTTGGACTGTGTGACTAAGGGGATTCACTGAAACCTTCTCCTTCTTGAGCATGTGATCAGCTGGTTTTGGTTGTCAGCAGCAAAACTGGTTGATCCACCCTGAGACGGTGCTATTTAAGAGACTGAGCTGAATACAGCTCCTCAGACTGAGGAAGTCTCTCGGATGAGAGACGAAACGTTTCTACATTTTTTTGTTGATTTGCTTTGTTTTTTTTTTTTTTTTGAATGTCCAGAGGACCAGATTTAACTTTTTTAGACTTCTCCTGCTTGGTGCATCACCAGCATTTTGGCTGGAAAGCAGTTTAGCTTTACAGAATTTTACTAATGAATTTAGTTTATCATACGGTATGCTGATGTCCCCCGTCACTGAGGGATTTAACAAATCATCACCAATAGCACTTCTGATATTAGATGGAATTGTACCGTCAGCTGCTCTCTTGCACAATCACAGTTACATGTCATTATGTAATTTCTCATAAATACGCAGAAAACCCCCAAACCTGCTGATCTTCTCAAGAAGTGTCAGTTCTCTAGCTATGGTTTTACTATAGCAAGGCTACACTTGTGATGCACTTTAGTATGAGAAGCCACCATGTTTGTGTGTGTGGGTGTAATTATCACACACGCACGAGGAGTTACTGGATGTCTGCAACCTACCTTTGTATGTGTGAGCGGTTATCAGCAGGACAAGAGTCAGATGTCGCCACAGGAACATGTTTGACAGCAGCAGGCAGACTGTGGACAGAGCTGTTAGTGTTAAGACGAACAAGAAGTACACTGATGTCCCCCGATGATGAAGGATTCAAACAGTGAATGTTTGCAGTTTTCGAGATGAGTGTTTTTCTGGACTGTAACTGAACAGGGAATGCAAGTAAACCTTAATGTTTTTGGTGCAAGATATTCAAATGGGTAGGAGCTACACTGAACAAGAATAATAATACATTTAGTATGTTTTTATCCACCACCAGACACAATGGCGGAGCCAGGAGGTGGTCTGATTAGACACCCCTCCTTTCCCCCTTCCCCACTGGCCACCCCAATCATTTGAGGAAACTATACTTTATAGAAATATGACTATTAGAAAGCATAGTTTTTTCTCACATGATTGGGGTGATTGGTGCACATACTGTATATATGGTGGATGAGTTAACTCACAAGGTTTACTGCTGATATTCAACTTATCTGTGCTGCTTATTATCCATGCTGCTGATCTCTTGCCTCTAAGCTGCTATATTTATACCCATTTGCTCACTACAGACTCATGTTCGGGCTGCTGTTTAATGTAACATATTTTACATTAGCGTACATCCTAGATCTTCGTATACTGTTTCTTTTTATACTTTATATTGTTGCTATTTTTGGGTGTAACTGGGACCTTGAGTACACAGTTTCATTCCACCTCATCAGAGTCAGAGAGATTTATTTGTCATTCTCATCACATGTGGTACATGTGGTGGAATGAGATTATGTACACAGGGTCCCAGTTACATCCAACAATAAAATGTAAAAGGAAAACAGTAATAAGATCTAAGATACGACCTAAGAAAAACATAAAATAAATAATACACTAAGCACTAATAGCTAGGCCTGTCATGATAACAAATTTTGCTGGACGATTAATTGTCTCAGAAAATATTGCAATAAACGATAATATTGTTTAAAATTTTACCATAATTAGTAATTATTGTCAAATTTAAGAAAAAATGTTGGTTAATTTTTGTGTGTAGTACCTTTTTTTTTACCACATACAGTAAGACTGTTTGATGGATAGTGAGGGAGTGAGCAACGTGTCATGTACCGCATGTGATGTGAATGACAATAAAGGACCTTGAGCTTTACATAAAAATGTACATGTATGACAGCAGCCATCTTGGATTTTGAGGAGGCGACCAAATTTTTGATTGTGAGCTTAGATGCAGCCATACATCAAAATGGAATTTAGCACTTTGCTCGTTTTTCAAGTTATTCAGGTTACAACAGTAACAGATATACATCCATGCATGGTGGCAGCCATCTAGGCTCTTTACGTGGCACCCCAATTTTTCAGTCTGACAACATTTGCTCAAGAGGGTTTCATGCAGACACAACAAGCTGCAGCTTTATTTTTCACTGACAAATCACAGAGCCTGGTTACTCATCTACTTACTCCCTGGTTTGATAAAAGCAAAAGTTTAAATAGATATCTACTTATGGAGCAGGCCGAGGTTACCTACAGGCCAAGACAATCAGTTCAACTGTCTGACTCCACCCTCTGAGGTTAATTACAGCCAATGACACCTACAGAAACCTGCAGCTTTTGCTCCTTGGACTCCATGGTCTATCTGTTTTTTTCTGCTATAACACGTCATATGTTTACCAGGTGTTCAGTCTCCTGTTTGAAGACATTTCTAAAGATTGTCAGGAAGACAAAACATCAGTCTTACCTCTGCTGTGGGGTGATTTTCTGTGGCTCTGTGTCAAAGCTCCAGAGTGATACTTTGTTTGTGCCTCCACATATTTTGGGAAGCGCTGACTTCAGGAAGTGAGAGAAGAAATGGAGGAGTAACACTCCCTCTCAGTGTGTGTGTAACCACACCCCTTGTCCCTGAGTCCTTACTGTGCTCACAGGTGAAAACCTCCCTGAGAAGTCAGGCCTGTTTTCTGGGAAATCAAAGTAGAAATGTGACCGTCTCCTTCTTTTAATTTAAACATCTGGAAACACAATCTCTTAGTTTTTGTTCTTGTAGAGGAGCTCAAATAGGGGGAAAAAAAACACTGTAAGGGGCCTTTTCTCAAATATTTTCATTTCTGCAGCTAGTAAAAGTTTTCAAATACCATCTTACATGATTGAGGTTAAAGGGTATTTCAGTATTTTTGTCCCTGTTGATTATCTGAGCAAGTTCAGAACTATTTAAAGGTCTAGTACTCCATTATTGCCACTTTTCACACCAGAGTTTTAAAACAAGATGTTGAGAAATGACAGCGTGTAAGCTGTTTTAGCATGTATAGTATGTGTTGTGAATGACTCAGCTGCTACCACATCAAATTTTAGCTCTGTATCTGTAAAACTGACTGAGTCAGAACTGTTTATATGTAGGCTAACAACGATTATCTGTGGTGGCCATCTTGAATAGGATTATTAACAAGTTGTTTTCATTCAACCTTTATTTACAGGTTAGTCTCACTGAGTCACGAGGACTCATTTACAAGAGAGACCTGTTTTAGACAGACAACATATAAAGTACAGACAACAATAAACTACAGTAAAATGCAATTAAAATGAAAATAGTGTTATAAAACAATAAATCAAGGTGCCATATAAAACTACCGGTAGGTAAATACTAAAAACAAGAGCATATTTGCTTTGATGTTTCTGATGACATTATCAAATGTTTAAAATCCCCTAAAGAATTTAAGATGGACAACTTCAGATCTTGTTACAAGGTGTTTCACATTACAGGAGCAGAGTAAGAAAAGGCCTTTTTGCCAAGTTCAGTCCACACTGAGGGAACGCTGCAGGTAATGAAGGCCTGAGAGTGCACGCTGTAACTGCACTGATGACATGACATGTGGGAGGAGATATAAGAAGGCAGCAGACCACGCAGAGATTTATAGATGAAAATGAACCTGTGTGAGAGCCTACATGTAGATTATGATGACCAACTGACCAAGGAGTATAGGGTGCAGTGATGGGTACAGTAGTTACAATCAGTTATTAAACTTAGCACGCCATGGTAGACAGCATCCAACATCTGCAAGGAGCTGGCAGGGGCATTCATGTAAATAATGTCACCATAATCAATGGCTGGTAGGAAAGTAGCAGTTACAAGACATTTTCTGGCATTCAGAGTTAAGCAAGATCTATTTCTGAAAAAAACAACAACAAAAAAAACAGTTTTAATTTCAGTTTCTTTATCAAGTTTTTGATATGTGGTTTAAAAGAGAGATGTACATCAACCAAAATTTCCAAGTATTTGTAAGAATCCACATGATGCATGGATGAGATAGGAGGAAGAACTGCTGGCACCAACTTCCTGTTTGAAAACAACATCCCTTTGGTTATGTCAGCATTTAGCACCAGTTTGAGACGGAATAAGTCAGACTGAATGAGGTCATATACAGACTGTAGAAGCTGGAAACCCTTGACAACCATGTTAGCTCAGCAATAAACAACTGTATCGTCTCCATAGAGATACAAGGAGGCGTCAGCAATGTTTTGACCTACATTACCTATATAAATTGTAAAAAGAGTGTGTCCTAAAACTGAGCCTTGTGGCACACTATTTGTGACATTAGTGATTACCATCCATCCATTATCTTTACCCGTTTATTCCATTTTGGGTCACGGGGGTCGCTGGTGCCCATGTCCAGCAATCACTGTGCGAGGGGCGGGGTACACCCTGGACAGGTCACAAGTCCATCACAGGGCCACATAGAGACAAACGAGACAAACAACCATTCACTCTCTCACTCACACCTAGGGACAATTTAGAGTTACCAATCAGCCTAACATGCATGTTTTTGGTCTGTGGGAGGAAACCGGAGTACCCGGAGAAAACCCACGCATGCACGGAGAGAACATGCAAACTCCACCCAGAAGGCCCCTGGACCGGGGTTTGAACCAGGAACCTGTTCGCTGAGAGGCAGCAGCTCTACCAGTTGCGCCACCGTGCTGCCCCACATTAGTGATTACTTTAAATATTATTCAAGTAATTTAAACAAAAATGTGCAATCTTTTAGTGATCAGAATGTATTTGAGAACAGTCTCAGTGACTACCACACCAAATTTTAGTTCCATATCTTTAAAACCGACTGAAATGAAGCCGTTTTGGTGTGTTTATGAATCAGATAGCTGTGGTAGTCATTTTTAATCAAGTTAAAAGTTGAAGATGTCAACTCAGTCTGACTTTAGGAGTTTTGCTATAATTCACCCAGTGGTTTATGACATATTTAGGTGACAGACAGATACACAAAGACAAAAATCAACACAAAAGTCTTGATTTATGTTCCTTTAGAACCTTAAAAATATGTACAATAAAGCTAAACCTCATTCTACTGTATGTAAATCTTTTTTTTTTTCAGATCTTCCTAATTCCACATCCTCTCTCTGTAAATCAGGTTATCTTACACTTTATTTCCACATCAATGACTGCATGTCAGCAGTGTTTTGTTCAAACATGCTTCACACCTTTCAAGATGACAAGACGACAGAAACGAGTGCTTTGGAATGTGGATTTCCTGGTTTTGGCCTAATTGGTTTGTTGTACTTTGATTGAAACAACCCAGAGGTTATGCTGACATTAAACAGTTCTGGTACTAACAGACTTCATCGCTGTTTGATGAGTAAAAATAAAAAACGACGGAGGCTGATTTAAGCATGTTTGTTTATTTCTTACTGGACTGATGAGCCAACAGTCAGTTTGTCTGAATCCAAAATGTCTGGACAATAAATGTCTTGCCTGTCTTACATAATTCTTTGAACAACCTCAGTAGGAGAAAAAAATGTTTAATTCCAACCAGAACAATGTAAGGCCAGGACCAGATTTGATCAAGTAGGTATCTCTGCAAACAAATACGTAAGGTGTATATGGATGGCCACATCTGATTGGACGATGAGAAAAAAGGCATTATTGGCAGATTGTGTTAACCACAGGCATATTATGTCTATGGCGTTAACCGGTTTGACATTAGCAGCGTCTCCATAACATCACTTCCCGCCTCTCTTAACACAGAACTTCCAGTTACATTTCAAAATAAGAGCAACATAAATGGGTAGTGGGGAGGGCTAAATGTTTTTTTTTTTTTTAATAGCCATCACATTAAAAAACAAAATCTGGTTTGGTTGTTGAATAATGTGAAAATAGTTACAATCAATTAATAAAGAAAGAAAAAAATAAAGTAACCAAAATAATAATGATACTTAAACTGGCTTTGGGAAAAAGGATGTTTCCTTTAACTTCACGTGTTATTGTTAAACCTTTTAAATCAGTTACTGCAGATGAGTGATTGTCAGTTTCTGTAAGATTTCTGCAACTGGAGCAGGTATTTCTGTTTACTGGTTAACTTCCTCAGCTGTCTCAGATTTTAAGGATCAACCCTACTCCATGTTACAGCTCCTTTCATAGATCAGATCTCATAGAAGAACACTTCTAAAGAGAACATTTTGTTTTTAGCTTTTGTTTTGGGCCGTTATCGCGTTACAGGACTCATGAACTTTAATTGAGACCAGACTTTTTGACAAATGGAGCAGGTTTCGCTTCAGATGCTTCATATTTCATTTGAACCCAGACCACCCTCAAACCAACCTGTGTCAGGTGCAGCCTACAACCCAAGAACAAAAGAGAATCTTCTTGCGTATGACAGCAGATATAATGCTGGTTCTTACAAACTTTCAGTTTTAAAAAAGAGCTGACGTAACTTATCTAAAGAGCCAGCAAATACAGCTAGCCAATCAGTGTTTGTCCTCTAGAAACACCCACTTTTGGTCTGCAGAGAACCGCTTCTCGATTGGATTGCTGCTATCTTACATCTCCCATCTAAACCATTTTATAGCAGCTGCCACAAAACACATAGTATGAACCTTAATGTCACAGCAAATTTTACATCACGTGGTTATTTGTCACAATTTCAGGAGGTTTGAAATAAGGTTGCAGACAGAACTCAAAAGCTTGAAGTAAAAAAACAAAAAAAAGAAGACTGCTGAGGGAGCAAAACAAAACTAACAACGTATCTCTTGCAAGAAAGCTCAAGGAGGAACACAGAGAGGGAAACCACAAATGACTGGTATGCAGAATTAACAGGACATGAGATATAAAGGGACACTAATGAACATCAATCACAAACAGCTGGGAGAAGACTCCAAAAAAGTTCAATCTGGTCCTCTGGACATTCAAAAAAACCCAAAAAACAAAACAAAGCAAAAAAATCTAGAAACGTTTCGTCTCTCATCCAAGAGACTTCCTCAGTCTGAGGTGCTGTTTTCAGCTCAGTCTCTTAAATAGCACCTTCTCAGAGTGGATCAACCAGTTTGCTGCTGACAACCAAAACCAGCTGATCACATGCTCAAGAAGGACCATCAGCCTAACAATGGGTCATTAGCACACTGATGGCTGTTTACTACTCACAGAGGGCTGAGTGATACTAGCAATCACAGCATTGTAAGAGGGGGACAGTTGAACCCGGAGGCCTCCACCCCTGTTTAATGATGGACGATTTCTTTTCACAAAGATGGCCTCCTTTACTCCTCTCTCAAACCATCGTTCCTCTCTGTCCAGGATGTGAACATCTTCATCCTTGAAAGAGTGACCGCTGGCCTGGAGATGAGTGTAGACCGCAGAATTCTGGCCTGATGATGTTGATCTTCTGTGCTGGGCCATCCTTTTGGCCAGTGGCTGTTTTGTTTCCCTGATGTAAGACTGATCACAGCCCTCCTGACACTGAACAGCATACACAACATTACTCTGTTTGTGCCGGGGGACTGGATCTTTGGGATGAACCAGTCTTTGCCGTAATGTATTTTGGGGTTTAAAAGCCACTGGGAAGTTATGTTGTTCTGTGGAAAGCGTGGCCCTGCTGCTCAGAGTGGTGTCTGATTTTAATCTTAAACTGACCACCTCTACTGCATCATCCACAGGAATGCACGTAAAGAGTGATGTGACATCAAAAGAGACCATTGTTTCATCAGTCTCCATGATGACAGCCCTCACCTTATCCACAAAGTCCATGGTGTTCTGTATGTGGTGTTCTGAGCTGCCAACTAAAGGAATGAGTACAGACGCCAGATATTTGGAAACATTGTAAGTGACAGAGTTAATCATGCTAACAATAGGTCTTAAAGGTACACCTTGTTTGTGGATTTTAGGTAAACCATACAGACTAGGTGTGGCCTCCCCTGGGTACAGTCTGTGGTACAGAAAACGGTCAATAGCCTTGTCCTGCTCCAAATTTTTCAGGCAATCTATTAACTTCTTCTTGTAACCACTTCCTGGATCTCTTTTCAGAGGTTCATAAGTGGTTAAGTCACTAAGGAGTGTCATAACTTTCTCATGATAGTCTTTCTGGTTCAAAATCACTGTGCACCTTCCTTTGCCTGCTGGGAGAATGATGATGTTTTTGTCCTTGCTAAGAGTGGTGAGTGCATCCCTCTCCTCTCTACTGATGTTGGAAGGTAGTGGTTTGGCATTGCTGAGGCAGGATGAAACTTTGATTCTGAGCTGGACTTTGTGGATAAGGTGAGGGATGTCATCATGGAGACTGATGAAACAATGGTCTCTTTTGATGTCACATCACTCTTTACGTGCATTCATGTGGATGATGCAGTAGAGGTGGTCAGTTTAAGATTAAAATCAGACACCACTCTGAGCAGCAGGACCACGCTTTCCACAGAACAACTGTGTCAACTCTTGAAACTGTGCCTGCAGTCAACCTACTTCACATATGGGGAGCAATATTATAGGCAGAGACATGGGTGTGCTATGGGGTCTCCAGTTTCTCCTATTGTTGCCAACCTGTACATGGAGGAGGTAGAAAAGAGAGCCTTGACGTCCTTTTCAGGGACACCACCAAGTCATTGGTTCAGGTATGTTGACGACACCTGGATTAAAATTAAATCTCAGGAAGTCCAACATTTTACTGACCACATCAACTCTGTGGATAAATACATCAAGTTCACACGAGAAGATGTAAAAAATGGCAAGTTGGCTTTCTTGGACTGTGAGGTCTCAGTCTCTGATAGAGGACATTTGCAAACCGAGGTGTACCGCAAACCCACCCACACAGACCAGTATTTGCAGTTGGATTCCCATCACCCTTTGGAGCACAAGTTAGGAGTAATCAGGACTCTGTATCACAGAGCAGACAGCGTCCCCACTAGCTCGGGAGCCAGGCAGAAGGAGAAATCCTACACAAAACAGGCTCTAGAGCAATGTGGATATCCTAACTGGGCCTTCCTGAAAGCAGAGAAGAAACCCAAACAGGACTCCAGTCAGCCATCAGGTGAAAAGGAGGAACCCAGACCCAGACCAGTGGTCATTCCGTATGTTGAGGGGGTATCAGAGAAACAGACGTTTATTTTCTAAACATAACGTCCCAGTGGCTTTTAAACCCCAAAATACATTACGGCAAAGACTGGTTCATCCCAAAGATCCAGTCC
>NW_023619002.1:0-3059 GCF_014905685.2 Nematolebias whitei
TGCCATTTTTTACATCTTCTCGTGTGAACTTGATGTATTTATCCACAGAGTTGATGTGGTCAGTAAAATGTTGGACTTCCTGAGATTTAATTTTAACCCAGGTGTCGTCAACATACCTGAACCAATGACTTGGTGGTGTCCCTGAAAAGGACGTCAAGGCTCTCTTTTCTACCTCCTCCATGTACAGGTTGGCAACAATAGGAGAAACTGGAGACCCCATAGCACACCCATGTTTCTGCCTATAATATTGCTCCCCATATGTGAAGTAGGTTGACTGCAGGCACAGTTTCAAGAGTTGACACAGTTGTTCTGTGGAAAGCGTGGTCCTGCTGCTCAGCGTGGTGTCTGATTTTAATCTTAAACTGACCACCTCTACTGCATCATCAACAGGAATGCACGTAAAGAGTGATGTGACATCAAAAGAGACCATTGTTTCATCAGTCTCCATGATGACATCCCTCACCTTATCCACAAAGTCCATGGTGTTCTGTATGTGGTGTTCTGAGCTGCCAACTAAAGGGATGAGTACAGACGCCAGATATTTGGAAACATTGTAAGTGACAGAGTTAATCATGCTAACAATAGGTCTTAAAGGTACACCTTGTTTGTGGATTTTAGGTAAACCATACAGACTAGGTGTGGCCTCCCCTGGGTACAGTCTGTGGTACAGAAAACGGTCAATAGCCTTGTCCTGCTCCAAATTTTTCAGGCAATCTATTAACTTCTTCTTGTAACCACTTCCTGGATCTCTTTTCAGAGGTTCATAAGTGGTTAAGTCACTAAGGAGTGTCATAACTTTCTCATGATAGTCTTTCTGGTTCAAAATCACTGTGCACCTTCCTTTGTCTGCTGGGAGAATGATGATGTTTTTGTCCTTGCTAAGAGTGGTGAGTGCATCCCTCTCCTCTCTACGGATGTTGGAAGGTGGTGGTTTGGCATTGCTGAGGCAGGATGAAACTTTGATTCTGAGCTGTTCTGCTTCACCCGCTTTCATTTTGTTGTTGCGGATGGCTGATTCTGTGGCTGTGATCATCTCCACCAGAGGAATTCTACTTGGTGCAACCGCAAAGGTCAGTCCCCTGGCAAAAATCTCTGTCTCCGGCTGGGTGAGCTGTCTGTCAGATAAATTCTTCACCCACTTTTCTGTCTCTCTGGCATGTAATTGACTACTGGAGTGTTGTCCTACATTGAGTGTGTTGTTATTGGAATAATGATGGTGTTGATGAGTTATTAGTAAGTTAAACTTATTTTGTTGTCGAGTCTTGGACTTAACATGCTGTGCTAAGCGTGCCTGATGTGTACAGTCCAACACTTGCTGAAGTGTGGTCTGATCTAGACACATAGTTAGTTTCTGTTTAATGTGCTCTTCTTTGGCCTTCAAGGCCTCAATAGTAAAATTGGCTCTGTCTCACCCGTTCATTCAGCAGCTGGGTCTGTGCCTTCTGAAGGATCTTGCTTGCCCGGTGCCCGCTGACCAATGATTTTAGTTCCAGGCTCTTGGGAATGATGCCACTTTGTCGACATCTGAGGTTGAATCGCAAGTGGTTCCTGTAGTCTGCCCTCTTCCTTGCTGTTTTCTCAAACTCTCTTTACTAGTTTGAGACAATCCTGGCCAAAGTGATTCAAAATATCCTGATGCATGTTCAATAATCCAGGTAGAAAAATCCAAAAAAGTTCAATCTGGTCCTCTGGACATTCAGAAAAACAAAAAACAAAACAAAGCAAAAAAATATAGAAACGTTTCGTCTCTCATCCAAGAGACTTCCTCAGTATATATATGTAGTGAACTTGACCTGATGTCAAAACTTGACCTTAGGATCATATGGTCAGAAACTGTCATTTCATTGATTTGAATCTAGAAATACAGGTTTGACCCATCCTAAGACTTTCTTTCTTGAATTAATCAAGTGGAAAAAGACTATTCTCTATGATCATTACTATTTTACAAATGTTTTGATAATCAAAGTGTTTTGGTTCAAACAATGTCTACATGTTGAAGTGAACTAATCATTTTTATTTACTTAAACAGTAGTAATGATTCTTAATCCTCAATTCAAAGTGAAATCAAGTTAGAGTACGTTACAGAGTAATGATTCAATTTCTTGATCGTCTGCTTTGAAGTGAGCAGAGTTTGTAAGTGTGTCAAAGTTCAAGTTTCGGTCAACTGAAAGTTTACTGAAAAGAAATGTCATGTTTAACTTTTACAGCGAGATACTGGGAGAGGTGGCTCCACGAAGTCTGTTTTTTTCCATGATATCTTTCTGTCTGTTCTTAAACAATCTGAATCTTTTCCTTGACTTTTAATAACACCTTACATCACAAAACACACCTCTGTTGGGGTCCATCGACCAATCAGAGGCTCTCAAATGAACCGGAAGTAGAGCCCATTAAAATGTTGGCACTTCCTAGTTCAAGCAGAGAGTTTGGGAGTTCCAGAATGCAGAACGCTGGCATTCAGGATGCTGCTGAATTAGAATCAAGCTGATCCAGAGACGATTTGGGAATTATAACTTCTGTTTGGATAACCTCACACGACTCTCGAGGTTCGAGCTGTTCTCACGGAGACGCTGAAAGAGTTGAAAGGAGAGCTCTACACCGACGCTGAAACTATCATCTGCAAGGTAAAAGAGTCGATCTCAACTAAGCGTACCGTTGGCCCAAGCTGGAAAAGAAGGAGCGTGTCGGTTCTGGTTAAAACAGACAAATTCCCTCACACATCTCTCTGTAGATAAATCTCATTTTTCCATCTTTAAACTCTCCTATCTGCTAGCAAATTAATCCAGATGTCTTCAGAAATGTCTGTGGTGAAGCAACGGAAAATCATGGCCGTATGGTTTTCCTGGTTGTAAAGCTGATTAATTATGTTGTTATTTTCATATTCTGCCAAATTAATGTAAATGTTTGATGTTAAACTTTGATTCTGTAAATAAATGACCACATTCATTTTGATGGGTCAAAGATAAATAACGTCTCACGTCCACATTTTATTAAATTCAATGCACGACATCATTCAGTCCAGAAAAATGAAAGAACCCGTTTAATGTATGAATATATCTCAG
>NW_023619002.1:3159-3552 GCF_014905685.2 Nematolebias whitei
ATATATATATATATATATATATATATATATATATATATATATACTGATATATATATATATATATATATATTTTTTTTTTTTTTTTCATTTACCCTTTATTTATCCAGGTTAGTCTCATTGAGCCACGAGAACTCATTTTCAAGAGAGACCTGTTTAGGGAGCACATGGTGGGGGTTAAGGGCCTTGCTCATGGGCCCAGGGTGGGGCGAATGAGGGTGGGGGCAAGTGTGGGTGTTTCACCTACCCCACCCACAATTTTGATGTTGTCGGGGCCAGGGCGTGAACCGGCGATCTTCGGATCACAGGCCCACCTCTCTAACCTCTGCGCCACCACTCCCCCAGAGGATATATATATACATATACATACATATACATATATATATATATATATAT
>NW_023619002.1:3652-15070 GCF_014905685.2 Nematolebias whitei
TATCTTTTTAATCTTTTTTCAACATTTTTTATTGATATTTACATTAGAACTATTTTTGAAACATTTTTGATAACAATTTTATTGAAATTTGCTCTTGAATAACTATAATTTGAACTTTCTCTTTGTGCGTTCAAAGGAGACAACTACCTTGCTGCTGAAGAGAGAATTGAAGTCTTGTGAGGCCAGAATAGATATTATGAGCTTTCGTTCATATTATTAGCCTACATTTGCATTTATAGGCTCACTTGACATTTGATATTACATTGTATTTAGATTTTAAATTTTAAAATTCTTCATTTTTAAAAATTTTTTACTAGTACACATCTTATTTTTATATTTTTAATACACATTTTTATCTAATTAGTATATTTTTGCGTATTTTTGTTACAGCTTTTGTTTTGTATTTTAAGTAAAAAGGGTTGTGTAAGAGAAGAGGTTGACAAAAATGTGGTGGCCAGATAGAAAAGTCATTCTGGAAGTTGGGATAGTTACTGTGAGTATGGTGACTTTGATCTTTCTCCTAGAATATGCTTGTGTTATTCCTGGAAGGTCAGACTGTACTATTGATAGGCATAAGAGGAAGTTTGGGGTTTTGAATGCATGTTAATCTTGACCAGGATGCAGAAAAATGACAATTGTATTACTCTTGGTGAAGTGTTTCCATTGGCTGCTAATAATACCAAAGCAGGTCCTTTTCAAGAAGTTAAGTGACATGATTATTTTTGTTTCAATTTTATCTCCTTTAATGTTAAGGTGAATGATGGGGTTGACTTTATGATTTTATTTCTCTGTGTGGACCTAAGGTATTTAGGTCCAAAGAGGGAATTGTTGTGAAATAAAATATATTTGTGTGCTTAATTCTTTAGTTTTATGTATTGGTGAAACTTATTTACTCTTCAACAAAATCTGTGTATAGCTGAAGAAGACAGGCATTTTCTGTCATCAGATCCTTTGTTTAAACTCAGCAGAAAATTGAGCACGATAGGGGGAGGTGAACAGAACTTTCTTGTTGATGTTATAGAGGTCTCACCCTCTGATTGGTTTAGAAAGCTGCGTTGCTATGGATACGAGGTTTTACGGCCGGCCAGGACTAATGGATACATTCCAGATTATAAGTTATATGACAGCTTGACCTCATATACAAACATGAAGAGTTTTCCTTAAAGCCTGTTGAGGCAGGGATGATGTTCTGATCAATGTTTAGTCTAATTGTTAGATTAAAATAACTAATACTTTGCAATCTAATGTTAGTTTAATATTTCTGATGTATTAGTATGAAAATTAGAGGTTGCAAGGAGTAGTTAGTGTATTTTGAGGAATAGGACAGATTGAACTTTCTTTGTTCTGATTATCTGAAACTGTTCAATAGGATGCTGCAGTCAAGAGTTATTTAGTGAGTTTTATTGTCTGCATTAAACATGGTTGAACACTCTGGTGAAGTTTGCTTCAGTTTTCATATATATAAAGTAAGTATCTAGGATGAACATTTTTAATTAGATAAAAGTTGTGATTATATAGTTGAAGAAAGACATGCACACTTAATAAAAACGACATTGATATGTTTCATAGGAAAATATGAAACTCCAACAACACTTAGAAGAAAAACTGTGAAAGTTAGACAAAGGAACATTTTGGGGGAGGTTGTAAGTTCTGTGTTGCTCCAAACGGGGCAGAACCACAGACAGGTTATAAAAGCATGAAGCATCTCCCCCCTCGGCAGAGAAACAGAACCGCCCAGAGCAGATCAGAACCATGCAGCACGAGCTGCACAACTGTGCAGGTCGTATTGGTCAGAATGAATGCGAATTCATTCAATCCATATACTTCATCACTTTTATTTTATTTTTGCAATAATTACTAACCAAAATTGTATTCCTAAAAATGTATCTTGTGACTATTATCTATTAAATATACGTGTGAACTTGAAATAGCGACTCTGTCCTATTTTTAGTGTAACTTAGTTTTTCCTGTACGACAAGCCATTACAACGAACTCGGGCGGAGCGAAGACGCAAATCAACAATATGTATATATATATATATGTATATATATATATGTATGTATGTATGTATGTATGTATGTATGTATGTATGTATGTATATATATATATATATATATATATATATATATACATACATAATATATATGAGTTCTAGAATTGCGCCGCTCAAGGTGGCTGCATGTTGGAGCAGCTCTGGGACGCTGTGTACATAATTTCGCTCCACCACATGTACCACATGAGGTGCGAATGACAATAAAGAATCTCTGACTCTGTTACTTTCATTCTGAGATTTTGCTTTTGGAAACCTTAATTCCTGGTTTTCTGGATGTAAATTACATTTTTTTGGATGATTGTTTCTTCTGGTATTCAATTCAATTCAATTCATAAATACTTTATTAATCCCAAAGGGAATTTATTTGTTGTAGTAACTCGTTATCCTCATTTCATTAAGGGATGTTATAGATACTGATGGCTGTAGACAGGAAGAATCTCTTGTAAAGGTCCATCCCACAGTGGCTCCTAAGAAACTGACTGCAGATGCCGTCCGATCCGTCCACCCAGTATCGGATGCTGTGCAGCTGGAAGTATTTTTACTGAGACTTTTTTTGGTTTTGTACATTTGTTATGATGCGTAACCATGGCAATAAGGCGGTTTTTCTACAACAGCAGCTGATTAGCATCTCAAAAGCTCAAAAAATATCTCAACTACGGCCCGACTCTCAAATGAGTTGAAAAGGATGTTATGTGGACGCATTCTCATCTACCTGCCAGCTGTGCTCGAGTGCCTGACCACTGAGATCCTGGAACTAGCAGGAAACATGGCTCATGACAGCGGAAGGACAGGATCATCCCTCGGTGCATACAGTTGGCTGTCTTCAGCTATGGGGAGCTCGACGGACTGCTGGGAGGAGTGACCATCGCTCTGGGGGGAGTTCTGCCTGGCATTCAGGCGGTCCTACGGCCCGGGGGAACCGAGAGGCCAGCTGAGTTTGGGTGGATGGATTGGATGGCATTTGCAGCCAGTTTCTTAGGATCCACTGTGGGATGGACCTTTACAAGAGATCCTTCCTGTCTACAGCCACCAGCATCTATAACATCTCTTAATGAAACTAGGATAACGAGTTACAACAACAAATAATTTCCCTTTGGGATTAATAAAGTATTTTTGAATTGAATTGAATTAGCAGGATGTTGATCTGTGGACTGAGCTGGTGAGACCTTTGTTCTGGACTTGAGATGTGCAGCTGGTAGATACAGACTGATCAATGGATCGATTGATCGATCCTATTTTGCCCGCTTCTTCCACTTTTGGTCACGGGGGTCGCTGGTGCCCATGTCCAGCAATCACTGTGCGAGGTGCGGGGTACACCCTGGATGGGTCGCAAGTTCATCACAGGGACACAGAGAGACAAACAAGACAAAACCATTCACTCCCTCACTCACACCTAGGGACAATTTAGAGTTACCAATCAGCCTAATATGCATGTTTTTGGTCTGTGGGAGGAAACCGTAGTACCTGGAGAAAACCCACGCATGCACAGAGAGAACATGCAAACTCCACCCCGAAAGGTCTCGGAACCGGGATTTGAACCAGGGACCTGCTTGCCGAGAGGCAGCAGCTCTACCAGATGTGCCACTGTGCTGCCCAATCCGATTACATTATGTCACATTTTCCTCCTATTTGTTTTGTTTGAATCTTCATCTGACCTTGTGTCTCTGAGGTGTTTTGAAGCATCAGACTGTTTCTAACAGCCTGCGTTTGTGGACGTGGACATTCATCTGAAGCTGCTGCTCTCTCAACCTTAAAGCAGACCAGTAGCTCAGGTCCACATCAGCTACTGGTATTCTTCCAGCCCAGCAGCTCCTCATGGAGCGTTTAGACGGAGCATAAGAAGTTCCTCTTTCTTGTTGAGAGGAGGATGTGGACATGAAGGACCATGAAGGACTCGTTTGTCTTCGTCTTTGCTTTGTGTCTCAACTCTGCTCCTCTGTAAAACATCTGCACCTGCTCCTCTGTACATCTGCTCCTCTGTAAAACATCTGCACTACACTATAAAATGATGAGTTGCAGAAGACTTCATGAGGTGTGGAGGGAGTTCATTCAGCGCTCACTGCTCCTCCCCAACGGAGTGCACGCACATGCATGGAGCGGAGGGTGGGTGTGTAGCCTTGAACGTGCACGCAGATGCACGATCACAGCTGATGGAGCAGGAGCGTGCACGTGTTTGTTTGCATTGTGTGAACAAAATCTGCATGAACTTCCATCAGCAGGTTCTCTGTGAAGGCTGGTTCTGATCATCACATTCACGTGCACGGAGAACCCTTCCTTCCTTCCTGCTGCTGTGTCTGATTGTCAAATTATTACCTGGATGCAACCTATTCCACAATCATAAGCTTTATTGTAATAAAAAGTAAAATAAAATAAAGAAATACAGCAAAATAAAACAAAAGCTTTTACATCATCAAGTATGAAATTTGATAATAATCTTTCAACATTGATTTACAGTGGTATTAAACCAAACAGCTTGTTGTAAAATGATTGAAACATGATTGAATTATCACAGAAATATTTTGAACAGTAGAACTTTTGGATGAATTTGTCATTTTAGGAGATGAACTAAATGAGGATGATGCTCATGTAAAACTTGTCAAATCTTCTCTGACAAAACCAAACATCTTATTCTGCTGTTGACTCTTGTTTGGTGTCGTTTATTGGATTCAACAAATAAGTCTTAAGAAACAAAACATATTGACAACTTCATTTACTCATTGAACAAACTGGAGCCTCAGAAGCATGTGGAAGAACCATACACAGCCACAACAGCCTGGCACCTCTTCATGCTGCTCACCAGCTTGGTCACACACTGCTGTGGGATGGCATCTCATTCTCTACCAACATTTGTTGCAAGTCAGTCAATGTGATTGTTTATAAAACAACTCCTTGTCAACAACATGCTGCTGTGAAAGAACGCTACATGAGCTACTAATAAATCCACACATTTGCACGACACCACTAGTTTAGTTTGTCACAGTTTTTATGCAGGAACATGTTCAGTTTAGAAAACAGACACAAACTAAACAACAATGTTGTGTAAAAGTGTAGATGTTTAATATTAGCTAATGAAGCATTTTATCAGATTGGTATGTCATTATTGAGAAAGAGGTTGTTGTTATTTTAAAGCCTGCAAAACAATAAAAATGTATTTTTTGGATAACTGTTTCATAAAAAAAATAAATTAAATCAGCTTTCATTTTTATTACTACACCAACTAATAAAATGTGACATAACTATTGTCACTACTGAAAAACATAACATTTTAATTACACTAACATATGAAAAAATTAACTAAGACATCAGACTAGCAACACGGTGGCGCAACTGGTAGAGCTGCTGCCTCTCAGCGAGCAGGTCCCTGGTTCAAACCCTGGTCCAGGTGCCTTTCTGGGTGGAGTTTGCATGTTCTCTCCGTGCATGCGTGGGTTTTCTCCGGGTGCTCCGGTTTCCTCCCACAGACCAAAAACATGCATGTTAGGCTGTATTATGAAATTCTTTATCAAAAGGGCTCGTGAACGGTCGGCACAGATATTCAGACAAAAAGGAAAAATAAAACACAGAAGGCTGTCACTGCTAGGAGTAAATTAGTGTCCTTTATTATCCTGCCACAGAAAACAACCGAGCAAAAAACAAACATGTACACTCGTACACTCTTAACACAGATTGATATGAAATAACTTCTCACCGTGACACTGGCCGGGAAGCCGTTTTCGACCCAGGTAAAGAAGAAATCACATCAAAATTGCGGATGGCACCAGCGCGCTCTGGTCCACACGAGACTTCCAACCCTCTGTTGTCTGATACATTTCTTATAAAGGCTCCCCTGATCGCGTGGGAGCAGATCAAAGCAAGTTTTGATGGTTGCCAGGAGAACAGATTTAATTAAATCTGTTTTTCCTTCATCAAAGCAATCTGTGCAACAGAGCGATTTCATATAAACATGTCCTTCAAAACCTGGGTCACTGTAACCTGAAGATGGGGCCCCAATCTTCTGGTTAGAGCATCCCCCGGAGGACTTTAATTACTCCAAAACACATCTGCAGCACAGGAATGACTGAATAAGCAGATAAGCTGCATCAAAAGTGAGTATAAGTGTGTTTAAATAAGTATAATATAGGTCTAGATTGGCATAAAAGCATTAAAATAATAATTTCTATATCATAGGCTGATTGGTAACTCTAAATTGTCCCTAGGTGTGAGTGAGAGAGTGAATGGTTGTTTGTCTCGTTTGTCTCTATGTGGCCCTGTGATGGACTTGCGACCCGTCCAGGGTGTACCCCGCCCCTCGCACAGTGATTGCTGGACATGGGCACCAGCGACCCCCGTGACCCCAAATGGAACAAGCGGGTAAAGAAAATGGATGGATGGATGGACATCAGACTATTGTCATAAAATAAAGTGTATCAGGGTGACAACACTTTGATTATGATTTCCAACAGTTATTTGTCTGCAACAGCACAGTTACCCTTTCAATTTGTAGTCATTCAGATAAAAGCTGCAACTACTGACGAGGTCTGTGGTGGATTTTGAGTCGTGCTTTTTTTCCATTCTAATGCAAAAGAACAAAGATAAATCAGGGATATGTACACACATAAACTAAGTAAAAACCACTGGTCAGTGTTTCCCCTAAATAACTTGCCATAGGGGGGCTGTCATCTCGCCGCATGTTGTTTGTACCGACAGTTTTTGAGTTGGGGGGTTCAGCATGTGGGTGCAGCACGAGGGAAGAGGCCGCCTTTAGTTTTTTAAATTGTGCACCTGTATTGCGAACTGCCAGTTTAGCATTACGTCAGTGCTGAAAGGTGGTTGGTGTGTGTGTGTGGGGGGGGGGGGGGGGGTAGACGGGGCGCTTGGTTCTGTTGATGGAGTAGGGCGCCCTGCTTGTATAATGGTAGGGGAAACTGTTGTGTGTTTTTCTTACTTCTCCACCCGAGTCTGTTACCGTTTCAATCCTGCAGGAGTCAGTCAAAGACACGCACTTAAATACAAGACACACGCACCTTCAAGTTTATGAATATTTAATAAGCAAAGAAATTCAGAAGTCATAAAGTAGTCAAATCATAAAGTAGTCACAAATTCACAAGCATAAACAGTGGATTAGTTAAATGCAGTCATTATTTTAACATATTATTAATTGGATGCATCCCTTTAAACTCTACGATACAACCTTGTTATGGAGGAATCTGAAAACGACCGTCACACTGCTCCATTTTGCTGACTGCTCGCTGCTGGCTGCTGGCTGCGTCTCTCTCCCCGTCTGCTAACTCCCTCGAGGAGAAACTCTGCACATCCTTTGTTTAAAGAAAAAGGGCGTTCCTTTACACAGCAAAACTAACTTTTCAGCGCGCGTTAAGCCTGCTGTTGGGATTGGCCAGTTTCAGACGAATCAAAAGTGTGAAACTTCGTGTTACATTATGTAAACAGGAAATGAAATCAATCTGTGGGAGCCTCTTCAAAGTAAAACAGGAAGTGGGTCAATTTCAAAATAAAATAAGAATTGGAATGTTAAATTCAACAAAGTAAAACAATATTATTTCACAACAATTCCCCCTTTCGACCTCATATAAAGAGGTCGACATCAAACGGAAGAATATGCTGAAACAACAGGTAAATTTTCAAAACCTGTCGCAATCTGATCTGCTAATTTGTGCTCACAGGAACTCCCCTAGGGATTCCTATGGCATCAATATATGTAGTAGAGCCCACAGTGGGGTCAAAATTATGCGTTGAACGTCTCTTCCTACTGGGAGAGATGGAGGTGTCATTCAAAACTTCCAAACGAGGGCCAATCAAGGTTAACGATGCAGCTAAGCGTACTAATGCACACAATCCCACAGTATCCTGAGGGATATGTGTTAGTAAACGTCTACCACCACAATAATAATACAAATCAGCGCGAGCCACCTTACCCACACCTCCAGGCTGCTCACACTCTGGTAAACCGGGAAAGATGCAGAAATATTCAAAAGAGAAAATGAGTGACAACACGATGGATGACAAAACACCTATCCCTATCACCACGTGCTTTGGTGGCCACCGCATTTTGATCTTAAAACAGAAACTGTACTCAATAAATGAAGATGTCTCGCACAGCAACTTCCTCAGCAGACAGCCAGGCAAGCAGTTCCTTTAACACAAAATTAATACAAAATAACACTGTTAATATACTGCTTATAATTGATTATAGGTATTTCTTTTTAACGTTACAAACTGAATATACTTATCACTTTCAAGCTAAGTAAATAAATGGATGCGCTCTAAATCAAGACTGCAATTAAAAGATAAGAGAAAAATGGTTAGTACACATGTCATACAATATTGTTACAATCACAAGTACTCAGGGCATACCGTGGGGTGCTCAGAGACCGTTCCTCCTATGTCTCTGAGTTTTCTTCATGAAGTGTGAGACTCTAAGATGTCGTGTTTTTGTCGTTTCTAGGTGTCTGTACTAAATGTGGCTATTCCAGCACCCGGTGACCCACTCAAACAAAGTCCTTCAGGGCCCGCACGCAACTACACCAGGCTGCTTTGGTCTACAAGACATGAATGTCCAGTTTTACGACTTTAGATGGTTTCTGCCAGCTCTCTCGCTCTTCCTGGCTCTGAGGCAGGCGCACACTGGCTCCAGTGGTACCAAACGTCCCCCTTTCCTCTGAGGCGGACTGCATGGGACGTTCGCTCTGTAACCTGATAGGGGCCCGTCCACCTGGGCTCCTGGCACTTCCTTTTAATGACCCTCAGCAAGACCCACTCTGCGGTGGGGAGACCAGGTTCCTCTGGTCTTTCTGTTAGGCTCTGTTCGTGGTGGACCTGCTGAGTAAAGTTAGACACTAATGCTTTTAACTCATCAAAGTATACCTTATGGTCCATTTTACGGTCCTCCTCACTGGTCAGTGAGCATACGGTTGGTCCCGGAAAGGGTTTACCTGTATTTAACTCATAGGGAGAAAAGCCAGTTCCATTATTCACAGAAGTTCTCACGGTCATTAAGGCGATTTGTAATGCTTCCACCCAGTTTAATTTAGTCTGTGCACAGATTTTGCCCAATTTTTGTTTTATGTTCTGGTTCATCCTTTCGACCTTCCCTTGAGACTGGGGATGGTACACGGTTCCAAAAGCATGTTTTAGGCCTAACATTTTTTCCACAGCCTGCAGATCTGTGTTTTTAAAATGTGTGCCATTGTCTGATCTGATTTTTGTTGGGAAACCGTGTCTGGGGATGTAATGGTTAATCAGAAACTTCACCACTGTTTTGCTGTCTTCTCTTCTTGCAGGTATGGCTTCTGGCCACCCTGTAAATGCGTCAACACACATCAGTACATATCTGAACCCTTTAACAGGTTCATACATATCAGTGTAATCTAGAATCACCTCCTGTCCCGGTCGGTGCAGGAGAGGAAAAGAACCTCGTTCAGGTTTTACTGTAGGTCGAATGTTGTACTTTAAACAAACAGTACAGGTGTCAACATATGCTGTTACCATATTTTTTAGATGAGGGTGCCACCATTGTCGAAGATTTCTTAACATTTGTCTGCATCCCACGTGTGCTAATCCATGTGCTTCCTGAAATACTGCCTGTTTTAAAGTCATAGGCAAGATCCACTTCTGATTCGGTCCTATCCATACTTTAAACTCCCCTTTTTTCTGACCTCCTCTGTTAAACCATAATGTCTTTTCCTCTGCTACATTCTTCTTGTCCCATCGATTCACTTTCTGACATTCCTCTTCCACTGTCACCATCTGGACTCTTGGCTGCTCTGTCAGCTTGCCTGTTTCCTTCTGCTGTGTCTGATTGTGTAACATCATGACCTTTGCACTTCACAACCGCCACTTTTGCTGGCCACATCAAACTGTCAGCTAAATCCTTAATGAGTTCCTCATGTTTAATTGGTTTGTTACCTGCTGTTCGAAAACCTGCTCTTTTCCACTGTGATAACTGTACATGAACTACACCATAAGCCTACACCGAGTCTGTGTACACTGTAACCTCTTTTCCTTTGCTCATTTTCAAAGCCTCAACGACTGCCTGAATTTCAGCTTTTTGAGCTGACTGATGACTTTCTAGCTGCCCTGAGCTCAGTACCTCGTACTCATCTCCATTCTGCTGTACCACAGCAAATCCTGATCTCAAAGACCCATCCTCAAACCTGAAGCAGCAACCATCTGTGTAAAGTACATTTGAATGTGCTATGAGTTCAGTCTGTAAATCAGGTCTAATGCGTTCCTCCACGTACACTTTTTGCACACAATCATGTGCTTGTGTTGTTTGCATACTATCTGCCATGTTTATGCCTTCATGCAGGAACAATAAATTCGGTTCTGATAGGATGTTGCTCATGCGTCTTTGCTTTAAGGATGTCATTGTAAAGAGCTCAGAATTAACATACGCTACTATGTTGTGTGTCGTTAGGATGTGTAGTGGGTGTCCCATGACGATGTGCTGTTTTTGAAACAATCCTTGCCAGACCTGCTGCTGCTTGTGTACATGTTGGATGACGCTTCTCAGTACCATCCAACATCACACTTGCGTACATCAACACCTGTCTACCACCCCCCTTTTTCTGAAACAGAACACCATTAACAGTGTTTTCTGCTTCAGAAAAATCAAGAAAAAACGGGGCGGAGTAGTCAGGCAGAGCCAAATCAGCTGCTCTGGACAAGAGTTGCTTCAGTTTAATAAACACATGTTCTGCATCTGTGTTCCACACAAGTGTTGCTTTCAGGTTCCTGTTACCTTGATCTTTTACCATCTATCTGAGTGGTGTGGTGAGTTCACTATAATCAGGTATATAGTGTCTGCTTGTACCATCTGTTTTAAAATGAGTCAATGTGAGTGATCATTATCAAAGCCAGCTGCAGTTTTTGATCACAACCCCCAAAGTGCCTAGATGACCATCACAGACCAAATGTGGGGTTGACACCTCCGTCAGGCTGCAGTTGATGTTAGTGACCCTGGACAGAGTGACCACCAGTTCTTCTTACAGCCTTTCAGTCCTTAGACTCGTCACCGTCTGTCTGGAGACCAGTTCAGCTTTGTGCAGCAGTTCATATCTCAGCATACAGCAAGACTTGACTGGATTTTCTCACTGTGTACAAACTCCAGGACCCCCTCTGGACAGTTAGTTCAGTTCGCTCTTGGACTGTTAGATCTTTGAAAAGTCACGTTACTTGGCTGAAAAGTTCTTTGTTGTTGTGTCAGTTGTGTTCGACTGACAACTTATTTGAACCGTCCCATTGGTCAGTTTCACAGACCCAACGTCAGCGCCCACCTGAACACATTTGTATCTGATCCGGCCCCCGGCACTCAAGAGTCCCGATCAAAACTCAGATGGATGCTGTATGCAGTTAAATGCTACCTTCTA
>NW_023619002.1:15170-15639 GCF_014905685.2 Nematolebias whitei
GAAGAAAAAATTCACAAGGGGTTTTGTTTTAACTGGGATGGGTGACTCCCCCCTCAGCTGCGAGGGGGTGTCAGTAACCTCCCCCACCTGTAACATCACATCTGTTATGTGATATATGGGGTACATTCCTGTAGGGGGATGTGCTGACTGATTGCCACTTGGGTTATAAGGAGGGGAGCTGAACTACCCACTTCCTCCCTCTTTGTTCTAGGCTGTTCGATAAGCTGCTGTTTCTTCAACAAATGAGACGAACCCTGTGCCACAAAGACCAATTTCAACCACTCTTTTCTTTCATTTTTAACCTCCCTCATTAACTTTCTGTATCTACTTTCCTGCAAGGCGTTTGCCTCTCTCTTTCGCTTGTCAACTTATCCTCATCTCTCGAGCATTCTTTAATCTTTTCCCACAATTTCAACTTGCTCCTTTACTGGTTTAAAACTTTCCTGCTCGCACTTTTGTAACATGACAC
>NW_023619002.1:15739-16845 GCF_014905685.2 Nematolebias whitei
GACTGACTCCTGCAGGATTGAAACGGTAACAGACTCGGGTGGAGAAGTAAGAAAAACACACAACAAATTGGAGGTTCCACCGAGATGTGAGAAATAAGTTACCGAGTCTTTCACACTGAACTACGGCGCGCCATTCACAGAAGGTAAGCAGAGCCTGTTTATTATTACGAAATCTGTAAATTGGGCTTAAAATAAGCAAATTTTTGCTCAGTGTGTATGACTCCCAAATAAATAGTTTTAAATAGAGAAGTGTACGTCGACTGTAAGAATAAAGATAAAGTAAATAAAACCAGTCCCAGGGAAATCACGCAATTGTCGCGCCAACCAGAGTCTGACGAGATTCTGGATCAGAGGGGGTGGGGTTGTAGGATAAAATCATTTATCCGCCGCTACCTCTGTAACTCTGAGACAAAGTTGAACTGTAAACTTGTTAGGGTGGTGTCTAACTTAAAACAGTGTTAATTTAAACTTACTTAAAAATTGGAAGTTCATTAAGTGAGTACGGGACTGGGTGGGACAGTAATTAATTAAATATGACGCACGCACCGAATAGATTAAAATAAAATCAGAACTAATAATTAGATTTATTGAATAAAATAACTTCTGATCCGTGGTGAGTAGAAAAGTCACAGGTCCACAAATATTGCTGTCTTCTAGGATATTAAAAGGGAAGTCAACACATTTTGTTTTAAAAAAAACAACAACAACATTTTCAAGGGTGACCATTGTGAATATTTCTGGCGTCTGTGTTTCGCGTGAATGTTGAAATAAGTGGTCAGTATCTTGTTTGTTTATTTTGTGTTTGTGTCTTTGTCAAATATAAGACCACAGTATGAATGTGCAGGGAAAAAAAAGTTCCAGAATTTTCCAGTGACAATAAAAAAGAGGTGTGTGTGTGTGTTTGGATTTCCTGAGAGAATGGACACAGAGGGGAGCGTGTCATGTTACAAAAGTGCGAGCAGGAAAGTTTTAAACCAGTAAAGGAGCAAGTTGAAATTGTGGGAAAAGATTAAAGAATGCTCGAGAGATGAGGATAAGTTGACAAGCGAAAGAGAGAGGCAAACGCCTTGCAGGAAAGTAGATACAGAAAGTTAATGAGGGAGGTT
>NW_023619003.1:0-2122 GCF_014905685.2 Nematolebias whitei
AAAATTGCAATTTTAGCCAGCTTTTCATAGTTTGGCATTGTAATTTCTGTAGAGGTCACACTTTCTGCAACCTCCTTCAGATTGTCCACTAACTCTTTTGGGTTCATGCGCTCTGCCTGTTTATCATATGGATGTACGGACGTTGTCAGAAGCGCGAACGCATTCTCCAAGCAGTCCGCCATTCCTTTTGGATCAAAATCTTTTTCTAACAAACCTGTCATGTTTTTCACTGTGTAGCAATTTATCTGTTTAAAAACAGTTGCAAGCTCCAGATATTCTACAGGTAAATATTTGTATTCAAGTCAATGAGTTTTCACACTTATTTTAGCTTTGGGTTTACACAGAAGTACTGTTATAAGTCAACTTATTCAAATGTGGGTACCTTTCTCAGGTTTTACCCCAATTCATGAATATTTAAGTAAATGCTCTTCTGGCAGTGTTACTTTTTGTGCTTATTTTTCAACAGATATCAGTTACCAAGCTGTTTTTTAGTGTATTTTACTCTAAACCACTGAATTTTTTATAAACCTGCAGTTTCTAAAAAGTCTCACAGCAACATTAGTTTAAAACGTTTTTTAAACCGTTCTGTTCCAGAAATTTGCTATTTTAACAGTTACTCATATAACTAAGTTGTGAAAAGAGAAAGAAAAGTTGATGATGTATCAGGATTAATCAGTCCTTCCTCAGAAAAACTGTTATTCCTGTTGTCCTCCTGTCAGTGGCTTCTATTTAAAATTAAATAGGAAGATTTATTTATTTTTTAGGTGGCAACTTAAACAGAAAAATCTCTTTTTCCTGATAAGTTTACTCTTATTTAGTGATTTTGCAATTAAACGTGTATTATCTTTCAAGCAAAATGAGTAAACTGTTCAACTCTGTGAATATTTGAACCGTATCTTTTAAAAAGTTTCTAATTTTATTTTGTACCTTTCTTAGGTTTTATCAGTGAATAAAATCTTTTTGGTAAATGCTTTTTGCATAAATACCTTTTTTAACTTTTAAAATGCAAGATAACAGTGTTTATTCAGCTTTGAGGAAGTTTGTTAACTCAAAAATTGCCTTACAGAAAAATAAAAACGTTTAATTTCACTCTTTACCTAAAACTGAAGTGAAACTGCGATCTAAGTTTCTCCAGGAGGGGGTAGTGTTTAGCTTTTTTCAGCAGGAGTCTATGACGACTTCCTGTGACGTTCGGTTGACATCCTGTTGTTAGCCGCTTAGCTTAAAGTTAGCTTCGGCTAAACTCGGTTAAAATCAACATTTCTGAACGAATTTAAGCGTAAACATGGCGTAATTTCAACAAGCACGACTTCTTATGCATGAACACGAGTTTTATGGGACATATGCAGCTTTATTTAGTGATTTTAAGCACGGCAAAGCTCATTTCCGACATGGGGGAGTGACGTGACACGTCATTCATCCAGTCGTTAGCTGTTAGCTTAAAATTAGCATCGCTAGCGTTGTTTAAAAACATCATTTTATGACAGATTTTGAACTCTAACGTGGCAAAATTTCAGCGAGTATGCTTCGAAGCACTTAGCCAGCGTATCAAAATCACTTTAAAGGCGCTTTTCAGCTTTTAAAAGCAGATTTTATTTCCCTATGAAAACGAATTTCATTTCCGGGTCACGTGATTGACACGTCCCTCATCCAATGAGAACGTTACACACGGTCTTTTTCAACCAATGACGCAGCGTTTAAGCAACCAGCATGCTAGATTTAGCCTGAAAATAGTTTGTCAGCTTTTCGTCTCTTAAACTGTCAAAATGCACTTTTTCTGTTAAAAATTGTAACGATTAACTCTTAACTGTGTTCTGAGACGGCGCTCAGCTTTTAAAACGTTTATCCATCTATTCAAAATACTCGTTCAAACTCAACAGAACCGGACCGGTCCCACAGAACCTGGTCTTTCAGCAGAACCTTTATACTTTTAAACAGAATCAACGTTTTCCACAGCTCATAAGCTTAGCTACACATAGCAATCGTACAAATTCAGCTTTCATAAAGACTTATGACACTATTTGTGTTTTCTGTGAGCTTCCTGAGCATCACAGCCCAACACGCTAAAACATGCAGCGTTTGCTTGAAAGGCGCAGCTCCAGCTGCGTTTCAGCACAGCTGA
>NW_023619003.1:2222-16759 GCF_014905685.2 Nematolebias whitei
CCAGAGCGATGGCCACTCCTCCCAGCAGTCTGCCGAGCTCCTCATAGATGTGGACAGCCAACTGTAGGTGCTGATGGACGATCCTGTCCTTCCGCTGTCGTGAGCCGTGTTTCCTGCTAGTTCCAGGATCTCAGTGGTCAGGCACTCGAGCACAGCTGGCAGGTACATGAGAATATGTCCAAAGAACATCCTTTTCAACTCATTTGAGAGTTGGGGCCATAGTTGAGATATTATTTGAGCTTTTGAGATGCTAATCAGCTGCTGTTGTTGTAGAAAACAGCCTTGTTGCCATGGTTACGCATCATAACAACTGTCCAAAACTAAAAAAGGTTCAGTAAAAATCCTTCCAGCTGAACAGCTGTAGTAGTCACGTAGGTACGTGCCACTAGTTGTAGTATGACAATATATGAGATATATGCATACAATATTCACGAGTTCCTCATCTTTCTGACTGTGTAAGGTCGTGCATTGAATTTAACAGAAATGTAACGAGAGACGTTATTTATCTTTGACCCATCAAAATGAATGCGGTCATTTATTTTCAGAATCAAAGTTTAACATCAAACATTTACATTAATTTGGCAAAATATGAAAATAATAACAGACAAGTTTCACAGAAAAGGGACATCGATCACTCGGCGGTGAACGAGGACTTTGCTTCAGATATTTCTAAAATATCTGTACTGATTTTATGAGAAAGAGGAGAGTTTTAAGATGAAATGGAGTTATCTTACAGAGAGATATGTGAGGGAATTAATCTGTTTGACCAGAACGTGCACGCTTCATCAGATCTCAGCTTGCCTCCGGTACACTTTAATCGAAGAGGAGACTGTTACCTGGTTGACGTAAATCAGCTCGATAGAGAATCCTCCAGACTTTTCAGCGTCTCCGTTGAGAGCAGCTGAAATCCTTAGATAGTCGTGTGTGGTTTGTTCAAACAGAAGTTATAATCCCAAAACGTCTCTGGATCATCCTGAACGCGTTTGTACCCAAGAACTCTGAACTCCTTTCATTCTTCAGAACTTCTCAGACTCTAACAGAATCTTTCAACTCCAGCAACTCTGTAGTTCTTCATCTCCTCAGGCTCTCCAGCTTCTGGAATTCTCTGGAATTCTCCTGAATTCTAACTGAATTCTCTGGAGTTCTAACATGAACTGGGAAGTTGCCACATTTTAAATGGGTCGACTTCCGGTTCATTTGAGAGCTTTTGATTGGTCGATGGACCAGGAATAGAGGTGTGGTTTATGATGTAAGATGTTATTAAAAGTCAAGGATTGTTTAGTAACAAACAGAAAGATTATTGTAGGACTTCAGACTTTTTGGAGTCTCACACTTGGTAATCTTCTGAAAAAGTTTAAACATGACATCTTTCTCGGTAAACATTTTAGTTGACCGAAAACCGACCTTTAACACACTTACATTGCTTGGCTCATTTCAGACAGAAAATCAAGAAATGCATATTAACCTGATTTCTTCTTTGAATGAGGAATAAAAATCATTACTTACTGTTTATGTAAAATAAAAATGAGTAGTTCTTTTCAACCTGTAATATTGGGTGAACTAACACAATTTTGATTATCAAACATTTTGTAAAACAGTGATGATCATAGAGAATTGTCTTTTCTGCTTGATTAATTCAAGAAAGAAAGTCATCAGATGGCTCAGACTGTATTCAGATCAATGAAATAACAGTCCCTGTCCATCTGATAGATTTGAGGTCATCAGGGTCAGATCAGGGTCAGACCAGGTTCACTACACAGCATCTGATACCAGAGGAAACAATCATCCAAAAAATATGATTTACATCCAGAAAACCAGGAATTAAAGTTTCCAAAAGCAAAATCTCAGAATGAAAGTAACAGAGCTGCTCCAATATGCAGCCACATTGAGCGGCGCAATTCTAGAACTCATAGTAATATCTCATAATAACTCATCAACACCATCACAATTCCAATAACAACACATTCAGTGTAGGACAACACTCCAGTAGTCAATTACATGCCAGGGAGACAGAAAAGTGGGTGAAGAATTTATCTGACAGACAGCTCACCCAGCCAGAGACAGAGATTCTTGCCAGGGGACTGAACTTTGCGGTTGCACCAAGTAGAATTCCTCTGGTGGAGATGATCACAGCCACAGAATCAGCCATCCGCAACAACAAAATTAAAGAGGCTGAAGCAGAACAGCTCAGAATCAAAGTTTCATCCTGCCTCAGCAATGCCAAACCACCACCTTCCAACATCAGTAGAGAGAAGAGGGACGCACTCACCACTCTTAGCAAGGACAAAAACATCATCATTCTCCCAGCAGACAAAGGAAGGTGCACAGTGATTTTGAACCAGAAAGACTATCATGAGAAAGTTATGACACTCCTTAGTGACTTAACCACTTATGAACCTCTGAAAAGAGATCCAGGAAGTAGTTACAAGAAGAAGTTAATAGATTGCCTGAAAAATTTGGAGCAGGACAAGGCTATTGACCGTATTCTGTACCACAGACTGTACCCAGGGGAGGCCACACCTAGTCTGTATGGTTTACCTAAAATCCACAAACAAGGTGTACCTTTAAGACCTATTGTTAGCATGATTAACTCTGTCACTTACAATGTTTCCAAATATCTTGCGTCTGTACTCATCCCTTTAGTTGGCAGCTCAGAACACCACATACAGAACACCATGGACTTTGTGGATAAGGTGAGGGATGTCATCATGGAGACTGATGAAACAATGGTCTCTTTTGATGTCACATCACTCTTTACGTGCATTCCTGTTGATGGTGCAGTAGAGGTGGTCAGTTTAAGATTAAAATCAGACACCACTCTGAGCAGCAGGACCACACTTTCCACAGAACAACTGTGTCAACTCTTGAAACTGTGCCTGCAGTCAACCTACTTCACATATGGGGAGCAATATTATAGGCAGACACATGGGTGTGCTATGGGGTCTCCAATTTATCCTATTGTTGCCAACCTGTACATGGAGGAGGTAGAAAAGAGAGCCTTGACGTCCTTTTCAGGGACACCACCAAGTCATTGGTTCAGGTATGTTGACGACACCTGGGTTAAAATTAAATCTCAGGAAGTCCAACATTTTACTGACCGCATCAACTCTGTGGATAAATACATCAAGTTCACACGAGAAGATGTAAAAAAATGGCAAGTTGGCTTTCTTGGACTGTGAGGTCTCACTTGTTGATAGAGGACACATTTATTATGATGCATAACCATAACTACAAGGTTGTTTTCTACAACCAAGAGCATCTGATTAACATCTCAAAAACTTAGTTACCTCAACTACAACCCTAAATCCCAAATGAGTTGAAAAGGAGGCACTGTAGCGGATGTGGTCATGACACAAGTGTTAGAAAAAAGATTTGGAATTCTGTTCTGAATTTGACAGGGGGGCAATGGGAGAAATATGATATCTCCTATAAACTCTCGTTATGACTCTTGCAACAGCATTTTGGATCAACTGGTGACTTTGTAAATAAGTCTTTGGACAATGAGATAGCAAATAGTTGTAATAGTCCAACCTAGACATGAAAAATGCATGGACCAGTTGTTCTGCATCATTAATCTTAGTGATATTATGCAGGAGGAGGAAAGTGGCCCTGGCAACTTTTGTAATGTGAGAGTTAAGACATATCCTTATCAAAAATAACACCATGGTTTTTATAGTAGAAGTGGAGGCCAAATTAATGCCATCTAGAGTTGGTGAAAGACTGCAAAATGTATTACTAAGATGCTAAGGTACAACAACAACCAAGTTTAAAAGCAGAAAATTGAGAGTAATTCAGGTTTTAATGTATTTAATACATGCTTGTAATCTAATTGGATTCATCAGGTTTCACGGACAAATATAGCTGTGTGTCATCAGCATAACAATGAAAATGTATCCTATGCTCTTTAATAACGTTACCTAATCAGAGAGTCAGAGTCAGAGTTTCTTTATTGTCATTCGCACCTCATGTGGTACATGTGGTGGAGCGAAATTATGTACACAAGGTCCCAGTTACATCCAACAATAAAATGTATAAGAAAAACAGTATTAACATCTAAGATATGAACTAAGAAAAACATCGACTAAATATACACTAAGCACTCATAACATAAAACATTGAACATCAGCACAAACATGAACATGAGTCTGTGAGCAGATGTGCACGCATGAACACATCAACATTGAAACAGATCAGCAGCAACATGAAACAGATCAGCAGCAACATGATGTGGTTTTTCACAGTGATTATTCTAGTTAGAGATTCATGAGTCTACCAGCCTCAGGTTAGAAGCTGTTCCTCAGTCTAGTGGTTCTACACTTAATGCTCCTTAACCTCCTTCCTGAGGGGAGTGGGGCAAAAAGTGTGTGTGCTGGGTGAGTGGGGTCCTTCATGATGCAGGTGGCTCTCTTCCTGCATCTGGAGGTGTAGATGTCTGTGATGGTGGGGAGGCTGATTCCAACAGACTTCTGTGCAGCCTTCACCACTCTCTGCAAAGCTTTTCTTTCTGCAGCTGTGCAGCCTCCATGCCATACGTTGATGCTGGAGCACAGGATGCTCTCCACTGCACACCTGTAGAAGGAGGTGAGGACTGAGCTTCCCAGACCAGCTCGCCTCAGCCGTCTGAGGAAGTAGAGTCTCTGATGAGCTTTCTTGATCAGGCTGGTGGTGTTGTTGCTCCAGCTGAGGTTGTTATTCATGTGTACACCCAAGTACTTGTAGCTGGAGACCACTTCCACCGCAGATCCTCTTATGTTCAGGGGGGTGTAGATGTTTTTATTCCTTCTGAAGTCCACAATCATCTCCTTTGTCTTCTTCACATTGATGTGAAGGTTATTCCCTTTGCACCAGCTCTCCAGGTGTTCCACCTCTTGCCTGTAGCTGGACTCATCGTTGTTTGTGATGCATCCCGCCACCGCTGTATCATCTGCAAACTTTACAATGTGACAGCCTGGATGGGTAGCTGCACAATCATACATGAGCAGAGTAAACAGGAGGGGGCTCAACACACATCCCTGAGGAGAGCCAGTGCTGAGGGTTATGGTGGAGGAGGAGAAGTTGTGGATCCTCACTAATTGTGGTCTGTTTGTTAAAAAGTCTAGTACCCAGTTGCAGATGGAGGGGCTTAGTCCAGTGTGGATAGTTTGTCCATCAGGGTTTGGGGGATCATGGTGTTGAAGGCGGATGTGAAGTCCACAAAGAGCATACGGACGTAAGAGTTTTTCTGCTCCAGGTGGTTGAGCGCAGTGTGGACCACAGAGGAGATGGCATCCTCTGTTGATCGGTTCTCACGGTATGCATACTGATGAGGGTCCTCGTTGATGTTGATGGTTGTTTTGATGCGAGTCATGACCAGTTTTTCAAAGCATTTAGCGACTATCGGGGTGAGGGCCACTGGCCGATAGTCATTCAGACCAGTCACTGTAGAGCTTTTTGGGACTGGGATGATGGTGGGCAAATATGAGCAAAAGTACTATGTTTAATTCACTTTTATCAAGCCAAAGCCAAAACATCAGTGTCAATGTGCAACAAGCAACTCAGAATTTGTTTTCTGTCCTGTCTGCAGTTCACCTCAATGTTTAATTACAGCCATAGTTCAGATGTTTTAGGTCAGTTTCTGTATAAAGGTAATGAGCAATAAATGTCTTAATTGTTGTAGCTTTTTTCCAAAAGCCTACAATTTTAAACAGAATTTGATTCTCACCAGATTGATGAAAAACAGCTAATTCGAGTAGAGCCCAGATCAGAGGTCTGCAACCTTTTTGATCACAAGAGCCATTTCTGCTCCTTCGCTCACGAAATAAAACATGTCTGGAGCCGCAAAACCTGATAAAACTGTGATTATCAACTGATGGCCCATGGGCCCCTGAGTTTGTTTGAGGGAGCTTTTCTGACTAATGGGGGGGGGACATTAGAAAACTATAATTGTACAATAAATTTTAACATTTACTGGTATTTTTACCTGTGATGGACTTGCGACCTGTACAAGATGTGCCCCGCCCCTCGCACAGTGATTGCTGGACATGGGCACCAGCGACCCCCGTGACCCAAAATGGAATAAGCGGGTAAAAGATAATGGATGGATGGATGGATGGATGGATGAATAAATAAGTATGGGGCAGGGCTGCAGTAGCTTTCAGTGCTGCAGTCTTGTAATCCTAAGGTTGCAGGTTCGAGCCCAGGTTGCGTCAGGAAGTGCATCCGGCGTAAAACAAACGGACAAATCTTTCATGTGAGTGGTGACCCCTGAAGAAGTGAGCAGCCAAAAGAAACTTACTTACTTCTTCAACAATTTCCTGCAGGATCAATAAAGTTCTTATCTTAGTTATTGGTCAAAATTTGACAAAACTAGCCTTTACTGTTGTGGGTATAAAAATCAATACAAATAAATTTCATTAAGTTTTGTTCAAAGCTTCAAAGAGGTGAGGGACTAAAGAGCCTCATGTGGCCCCAGAGCCGCAGGTTGCAGACCCCTGGCCTAGACCAAAGTGGATTATTGTTGTTTTAGAACATTTCATCCTCCAAAATATCAGTGCTACTTTATAAGCCTTTACATTGTCAACGGTTTCTTTTCACACTTTTGCAAGTTTTTTTTATTATTTGTAGGTAAAACCCGTGTCAGGAGCAGCTAGTTGTAGCACTGTCAGTGCAGCTGTAAGACTTTGGTAGGAATAAACGTAACGTGCTGGCAACACAAGAGTTTATTAATAATCATCCACATGAACCACTATGAAAAAATTGGACATATGAGCTATTTTAATATGACAATTCTCTTTGATCTTGACTATAGCGGAACTAGTTATTAGCTTGTTAATTTGGTGAGAATTTGGTTTGAAAACACAGGAATTGTTTTTGCCAATACTCAAAAGTTTTTTTTCTTATTTCAGTCCATCCACACCTGAACGGCATTTTAAGAACTTCAAAACTATTTTTTAAAAGAAGTTCCAGAGTGAAAATAGCTTTAAACTTTAAGTCTTCAAAGTTTTTTGAAGATGGACAAAAACACAATCTTTTACAAAAGACTGTATCATGGGCCCACCAAAAATCCAGCCCACAACCAGAGGCCGTTCTCTTCTTCTCTTTAGTTTACACTCTCTAGGGTGCACATAATCACACCTTGTTTCCTGTACTTATTCAATTCAGTTTATTTATATATCGTCAAGTCACAACAGAAGTCATCTCTGGGCGCCAAACAGAAATATTCATATATATATTAAAAGTAATTTATCTAAGGAGCAGACTGCTTTGAATTTATCTTCATCACAGAACTCTCATCTTGAGCAAGCATGAAGGCGACAGTGGAAAGGAAAAACTCCCTCATGAGGATGAAACCTTTAGCAGAACCAGGCTCAGGACAAGTGGCCATCTGCTTTGACCAGCTTCAGGAACAGATACACAATTTTTCATTTACCCTTAATTTATCCAGGTAGTTTCATTGAGCCACGAGAACTCATTTTCAAGAGAGACCTGTTTAGGGAGCAGATGGGGGTTTAAGGGTCTTGCTCATGGGCCCAGAGTGGGGCGAATGAGGGTGGGGGCAAATGTGGGTGCTCCACCTAGCCCACCCACATTTTTGATGTTGTCGGTATCGGGGCGTGAACCGGCGATCTTCCGATCACAGGCCCACCTTCTCTAACCTCTGCACCACCACTCCCCAATGGCAGGTGAAGAATCAGTGGGACCAATTTTTATGGCAGAATTTCAACCTTGCCTAGTTACTACAGTGTTTTGGGTCCGTTTCAGGGTTGCCATGTGGACAAAAACAGTTTTATAAACAATATATTAGAAATGTTTTTAAAAATGCAAAACATTGTTTTGGATAAACTGCATTTTTGAGTGAGCGAGACCTGAAACTATTTCTCTAAACTGAGTATGCTTAACAAGCTATCTACAACAAGTAAAATAATAACTGTTCATAATATTTCCACAGAACCTCATCTAAAAATATTTGAGTTATTTTTAAGCTGATTGTATCATGTAAAAAAAAAAAAAAAAAAAAATTGTGTGCTGCTGTGAGTAAAACAATAAGTTAGACCTGTGGTGTCCAGTCCTGCACCTTAAAGGCCAGTATCCTGCACGGTTTAGATGTTTCTCTGCTTCGACACTCCTGACATGAATGAATTAGTGAGTAACAGGTTTCTGCAGAACGTAAAGAGCTCTTGAAGAGCCGAGAAACAACTCAAGCATGCTAAATAATGGCCATGAGGACTAGGATTAGACACCACGGGGTTAGACATTTGTGTTTTCACAGATTCTCTCTGCTGCCTGAACTGTTCAAAAACTTTCCAAAACTAGTTTTTATCCCCAAAAACCTGCTGAGGAAGCTGAGTCTTCATCGTGCTAGTGTAACTTCTGACAGAACTTTGCATATAGTTAGGAACAAATAACCAGTAATGACGAATCAGACGAGCGAGGCAGCCGATTAACTGTAATTAACGCAATCAAAGTGCTCGCAGAAAATAACTGTAATGATGTGGGAGTTCTGCTACGTCAAGCTCTGTGACTGAGCCCACCAGAACATGATCAGTTATTTATTTATTGAGGAATATGTGTGTGTGCGTGCGTGCGTGCGTGTGTGTGTGTGTGTGTGTGTGTGTGGATGGATGGAAAAGGGGCAGATCAAACCTCTTTTAAAAATTGCTTTTAAATTGTATTGCACTTCATTTATACACCACAGTGGTGAGTTTCATTCGGCGAGGGTGCAGGAAGCACTTAGTCACTGGGTGGGGTGGTGGACGTGTATTAGCATGGCTTTTAAATAAGTCCACAAAAGCTGCACACGAGAAAAATATTCATGGTCCAAAAATGGTTTAAGCTAACACAACAAAGATTTTGAGGTGTTTACTTGGCCTTCGTGCCCTCGAGATTTGAGTCCAGTTGAGCATCTGTGGGATGCGGTGGATGAAGGAGTTTGCTCCTTACTGGACTTAAAGGATCTTGAAGCTTTTGTGCTCGGCAGATCTGTGGAGGTCCAGTAGACTCCATGCATCAAGTCAGAGCTGCTTTCATGGGGAAATGGGGGGAAACTATAAAATGTCGTACCACAACTGTTTGGGACAACTTGAAGACAGAAGAATACTCAGCTTTCACTTTGAATCACGTCAAGTTTGCAAACATCTTTCTAAAAATTTACAGCTCCACTGCTTGAGAATTACAGAAACTAAAGTGAGAAAACATCAAGGTTCATGCTCAATAATCCAGGTAGAGCATCCAACAATGTTCAATCAGGACCAACCAGTTTACTGGTGATAAGATGGTTTCTGGGGGCTGTCCTCTCCCCCATTGAATTCTCCTTAGTTGACGGCTCCAGAAACCATCTTATCACCAGTAAACTGGTTGGTCCGCTGTACTGCTTAGTGAGGAAAACAATTTGTTTGGGACTTGTCAGACTGATGAAGCCCCTCGGATGGAGGGCGAAACGTCTCTCAACCAAAAAAGGAACTGTCCAGATGACCTGATTCAACGTTGTATTGGATAAACTGAGAACAGTTCCAAATGAGCCTCGTACATCTGTGACGACTTTGGGACTATTTTTTAGAGAAAATCTGGTGAACGTGCTCACAATTCCAGCAACGCACGATCAAGGCCTTTCAGAGTCAGTCAGAGTCAGAGTTTCTTTATTGTCATTCGCACCTCATGTGGTACATGTGGTGGAGCGAAATTATGTACACGGGGTCCCAGTTACATCCAACAATAAAATGTCTAAGAAAAACAGTAATAACATCTAAGATATGAACTAAGAAAAACATCAACTAAATATACACTAAGCACTTTCCCTTTTATTAAAATCCATCCAGTGTTTATGAGATATTTTGCTAACAAACGCACTTCTTCTTTCTTCTTCTTTTAGCTTTTCCCTTTTCAGGGGTCTCCACAGCGAGTCATCCTCCTCCATCTCTGTCCTCACTCCAGCTACCTCCATGTCCTCTCTAACTGCATCCATATATCTCCTCTTTGTCTTGTTCCTGGCAGCTGCATTTCTAACATCCTTCTACCAGTATACCCACTGTCCCTCCTCTGGACATGTCCAAACCATCTCAGTCTGGTCTCTCTAACTTTATCTCCCAGTTGTTCAACCTGTGCTGTCCCTCTGATGATCTCATTCCTAATCTTCTCCATCCTCGTCACTCCTAAGGAGAACCTCAACATCTTGATTTCTGCCACTTCCAGTTTTTTCTCCTGTCTTTTTGTCATTACCACTATCTCCAGACTATAGAACATAGCTAAGAAACACACAAATTCTAATATTTAATTGCAAAATCGTGCACACAAATATGTTTTAGTTGTCAGCTATGGACACAGCAAGTTTTAAATCAACATTTGTAAAATAGATAGATAGTAAAATAGATAATCTGCGTTTTAGCCATTTTTTTGTGTGTGTGTTTGCTATTGTTAGACAAATGAACACAGAAACCAGAGCAAAAGCACCATCACACTTTTATTGGCAGGCAATAAAAATAATGAATAACATACAAGCTTGGTCTGTTACATTTTGTCTGCTTCAGTTAATCTTTTCCCATCTGTAAAATCCTTTTCTTCATTTGAAACGTCAGGACTCTTTCGTCTGCCGAGCTGGTTGGAAACTGTTGATAACCCGGCGCACGACTCATTAAGATTTTCTGAGAACAACAAATGCAGATAAGGCCACTCTCATTGGCGGATTATCTCAAAGGTTTGTTCTCGTGTGAAAGACGGCTCCAGTTGATTTCTTTTTAAATATCAAGTGGGCGAACAAGACACCGAACGGCGTCTATCAGCGCAAAAAAAGGAAAACTTGGTTCGTCAGATGTTTCTATTCTATATGTGCCCTTGAATAAAGTAAAAACTACTTTGTTTTGCATATTTCTTCAAACGTTGCCTGAATTCAAAACTGACGAAGTGTCACTCAAGTGTCAAATAACAGCAGATAACACAAGCCCAGCAGAAAAGGGTCTTTTTTTATTTAAAACTTTGTGAACCATCACTTTTGAATGAAAGACTCTAACCTGCATTCAAGATGCTTGTTTCTATTTAACTGTAGTTCTGTTCCAGGTCTATATGACTGATAATCCGCTTATTCTAACAGTTACCATCAAATGACAGATTGAACGTGTGGTGATGGGACACTTTTACTCTGACATACATATTTACTTTTTTATTGTGTGAATGTTTATGAAGCATTCACACTATTGTGATCCATTTTTCTTCTGTACGTTGTTGGTGCGATTCTCGTTGCACAGTTTTCAAGTTATTTCAGCAAATCATGAATCAAACACTCAGATCTTTCAGGACAATCATGCTATGACATTTGGTATTGGTGCAACTTTAGCTTTTTGAAATATTTAGCCTTTTCCACCATATGAAATTAATTTAGCTCATTTTACATCCTTCAAATATTTAGATGTGTTTACAACATTTTGCAGCTACTTTCACATTTTGTTCTTCTTCAGCTTCTTTGTGCACATTTTCACTTTTTTCAGCTACTTTCAGCTAATTTCATATGTTTTTCAGCTGTTTTGTGCACTTTTCAGTTTCTTTCTGCTAACTACAACATTTCTGTGCTTCTTCTGCAGGCTTACTTGTATTTAACTGGTTATATGCTAATTTAAGCCTTTTCATCTATTCCACATTTTTTTGCACTCATTTAAACTTTTTTCAGCCTAATTCAGCAAAAATGTGCTCTCGCCACTTGCTTCTTGTAATTTCAGCTTCTTTCTGCTCTTTCTGCTACTTTTCAGCTGGTGTTCCTAATTACAGCTTTTTCAAATAATTTCCTCTTTTTGTGCTCATTTAATAATAATAAATTATTCAATTTGTACTGAACTTTACATTTTACAGTCTCAAAGTGTCACAATATAAAATATCTAGAGAGAATAAAGCATGGACTAAAAAACAAGGACAAAAAAATACTATAAAATATTTTAAATAAGAAGGTCTTCAGTCCTTTCTTAAAATTTTCTAGAGTCTGGGGTATGCTTAGATGGTCGGGGAGGTTGGTTCACAGCTGAGGAGCAGCAGAGCAAAAGGCCCTGTCACCCATGGTGCACAGTTTTGTCCGGGAAGGGCGGAGCTGGTAGGAATTTGTGGAGCGGAGGGATCGTGTTGATGTCTGAGCAGTGAGCAGTTCTTTAAGATAGTGTGGAGCATTGCTGTGAATGGATTGGTGAGTAAGGAAACTTTGTATTCAATACAGAGAGAAATGGGCAGCCAGTGGAAGGATTTAAGGATTGTTGTGATCATGTTTCCTTTGCTTCGTCAGAATCCTGGCTGCACTGTTCTGTGCATACTGAAGTTTTTGAAAGTGCTTGGATGGACTGCCATAAAAAAGTGCATTGCAGTAGTCCAGTCTTGAGGAGATGAATGCATGGACACGTTTATCAGCATAGAAAAAGGACAGTAATGGACGGAGTTTGGAGATGTTTTTGAGATGAAAGAATTAAGTCTTGCAAAGGTTTTAATATGAGATTCAAATGTAAGATGAGAATCATTTCTGCTTCTTTCAGACTAACTGGGCAAACCTGTTCTTTCTGTTTTCTTCTGCTAATTTAAGCTTGTTCTACCTTTTCAGCTAGCGTTCTTTGGCTAATGTTGGCTGTTTTCAGATAAATTCAAGTTGTCTGTGGTAATTTCTGCTGCTTTCAGCCCAATTAACTTCTTTCATCTCATTTCAGCTTATTATGTTCCTTTCAGCTTTTTTCTACTAGTTTAATCCTATTCTGCCATTTCAGCTACTTTTTAGCTGTTTTGTGTTAAATTTAGTTTTTTCAGCTAATTCCACATTTTTTTAAATCTCATTTCAGCTTGTTTTTTCTGGCAGTTTAAGCTTCTTTCTGCCTTTTCACCTACTTTCAGCATGTTTTTAGCTAATTTCAGCTGTTTCTCAGCAAGTTATTCAGCAATAAGCATTCACACTGCATTTTTGCAGGAAATGCAAATTCTCTAGTTAATATAACATTTAGGCCAAAATATGCCGGTTTTGCAAAATCCATCATATAACATAACATTTGTACATGGACAAAAGAAGCGAAGCTCATCTGATAGGATGTTAAAAATCAACGTAATGATACAGATTTCCCAAAAACTGACATGTTTGCTCAGGTCATGTGAAGCAATAAAGACCCGGAGAACAAAAGGAAAGCATGGAAGGTCAGAGTGCAAATAAAATCAATTTACCTTGACAGGAAGCAATTTAGACATGAGGTTGATAAACGAGCGTTGACTGATAAAAGTAATTAACCAGATATGTTAATTCTCAGTTATCTTTGGGCAGGTTTAAGGAATCAGTGATTCCCCTGAGTGCTGCTGCAGGCCGCTGACTGCCAACCTCAGTGCCCAGAGACCTTTTCTGTGTTTGTTTTTGCAACACATACATGGATAAAACTGGAAATAACCTGCATTAAAATACACACTTTTTAGCCCTTAGCAGCCTTTAGGATTGTCTGAGAGTTTCAACCAGCCGTTAACGGCGCTGCGAAGGAGGAAGGGTTATTCTCAGGTCCTGATTATTAGGATGCATTGGAAACTGCCATGTTCATATTCCTTTTGTTCCCCCCACAAACTATTTTAAAGTGCCAATCCAACAGTGCAGAGTAATGATCATCCCAGGCTGACAGGCCATCACTATTGTTGTCTATTCCCTTCGAGACCTTGTGAGTCCCAATTTGGTGGTTTAAATGACCGAACCTGCATTAGTTATGCTGCATTTTAATAATTAGGATATTTTGTTGCAGGTAGCAGATGAGCTTCTCACCTGATAAAATGTGCAGGTTTGTGTTTTAGACAATAATGTCTGCTTTAAAAAAAAAATAAAAAGTTTAACAAGACGAAAACAAGCTGGGAGAAAGACAAAAAAAAAAAAGCCAGTAGACAGCCTGCAGGGCAGCTTCAGGAGCGATGGGAGTCCATTAGAGCTTCTGCAGAAGTCTAACAGGTAACACTGGCAGCCATATGTCAGGTGCTACTGAATCCACATTTTTGTCTGGATACCCTAATTATAAAATGTCTTCTGGCATAAGGGCCACATGCCATTGCCAAGGTGTTGCTGTAGCTGCATGGATATATAGATGCTGTGTGACATAGGTATGCTCATCTGCCATAGTGGCTCCTAGTGCACTATGGGAGCTGCATTGACTGACTGACATTTCAGGATGATACACAAGAGCAACATACCAAACCTTCAATGGTCCGTTGTCTAATAAGGAACATGTGACATATTGAACGGAGACTGGATGAAATTCCTCAATTCCAGTTTATTGAATTATTTTTTTATATCCATGCTGAAACTCTATATTTCCTGCCTCCTCAGAATGTGTGACGGCTGTGACTGACGTTAAATGTGTGTGTGCGGTCGAAACTATGTTGCGTGTGTAAACTCTTATTCAAAGGTCACATGAAGTGTTCTGAAGTCAACGTGAAGCGAAAGAAATTTAAAGTCATTATGTAAATAAACCAAGTATTTCAATGATCTGTTACCTTTTAAATTTATTTGTTGCACTGAATCATAAATGAACCCAAACAGAACCAAAACACAGAAACACACACACAATATATATACATATATA
>NW_023619004.1:0-16752 GCF_014905685.2 Nematolebias whitei
CCTGTTTTTCCTATATTTTTTTGTAGAACACTATTCACGACCCGCCAGGTTGCCCTCGTATCCCCATTACTTTTATTCAATAAGTCACTATAATATTCTTTCTTATGTTTTCTTATAATCCCAACTAATTTGTTTTTATATTTCTTATATTTAACTTCTGCATCTTGTGTTCTGCATTTCAAGAAACATAAATACAAATAGTTTTTCTTCCTACAAGCATTTCTCAGTCCATTTGTCATCCACTGCTGGTCAACAACATTCTTCTTGGTGTAATTATTTAGTACACAATTTTTTTATATATAAAGCATCCAAGATATTCATAAACACATCATAAGATTTGTTTACATCATCAACATAGACACTATCCCAGTTTTGTACAGCTAAATCATTTTTCAAATTTTCCAAAGCTTGCTTGGATGTATTTATCCATCAAATCCCTCCTACAAGTCAATCCTCAGTTAATCACAGCTTCTCTTTTTCTCCATTCTCAGTCAGTGAGGTCAATAAACTGTTAAAAGATCTTGATCCTAAAAAATCTGCAGGTCCAGATGAACTTCCACCTTATTTCTTAAGGCTGGCTGCTCATATCATCACAGTCCCTGTGACCCACATCTTCAATCTCTCCATAAGACAAAACTCCATCCCAGACACTTGGAAAACAGCCTTTGTTCTTCCTTTGCTGAAGGGAGGTGACCCCACCTCACTGAACAACTATCGACCAATCTCTAAACTCTGCATTTTAGCCAAGGTTCTAGAAAAACTGATAAACTCTCAAATCAAAAATTACCTGGACTCATTTAACATCTTACCTCCACATCAATCTGGTTTCAGGAAACAACACAGCACAACCACTGCTTCACTGAAGGTTCTTAATGATGTTGTTGAAGCACTGGATGCTAAGGATTATTGTGCTGCACTTTTCTTAGACCTGTCTAAAGCTTTTGACACTGTGGATCATAACATCTTGTGTCATAAACTCTCAGAAATTGGTTTCTCAGAACACACCATTGGTTGGTTCTCTAACTATCTTTCAGACCGGAGGCAATGTGTTCAACATAATTGTACTTCCTCCAGTTATTTAACAGTCAACAATGGTGTACCACAAGGCTCAGCCTTAGGACCCACCCTCTTTACAATCTATATACATAATGTAGGTAAAAACATCCTTAATGCATCCATACATTTCTATGCTGACGACACAGTTGTTTATTGTCGAGCTAAAACAGTTGCTAAGGCTTTCCAGCTTTTGAAATCTGCATTTAACTACATCCAGACTGATTTGTTTCACCTCAAACTTGTCCTAAATGCCGAAAAAACCAAAGGGATGCTTTTTTCAAATAGGAAGTTGGTCCCAGCAGTTCTTCCTCCGATTTTATCCTCAAATGGTGTCCCCATTGAGTTTGTTGATTCCTATAAATATTTGGGTATCTTGGTCGACTCACATCTTTCTTTTAAGCTCCATGTGGAAAACTTGGTAAAGAAACTGAAAGTTAAACTGGGTTTCTTTTTCAGAAACAAATCCTGTCTAACCCTGAATGCTAGAAAACGCCTTGTATCTGTGACTTTCCTTCCCTCCATTGATTATGGTGACATTATTTACATGAACGCTCCTACAAGAACCCTGCAGATGTTGGATGCTGTCTATCATGGTGCACCAAGATTCATAACTGGCTGTGATTATCGTACCCACCACTGCACCCTGTATTCACTGGTTAACTGGACATCATTAACTTCACGCAGACTCTCTCACTGGTACATTTTCATCTTTAAATCACTTCTTGGTCTGTTGCCTTCATACATCTCCTCCTACATGTCTCTGCGTGAGTGCAGCTACGGAGTGCGCTCTCAGGACATTATTACCTGCAGTGTTCCCTCAATGAGGACTGAACTAGGCAAAAGGGCCTTCTCCTATTCCGCTCCTGTTTCCTGGAATATCTTACAAAAAGATTTGAAGCTCTCGACCTTGACCTCTCTAAGTGTCTTTAAGAATCTGTTGGACACCTGGCAGGGTCCAATGCTGACATGTTCCTGTTGTTAGTTTTCTACATTTGTCTTGGAATCTAGCTGTTTTTTGTTTTGTTACCTTTTCCTTTTAGCCATCCTATTTGTTAAAAAACAAAACAAAAAAAACTGTAGTATGCTTTTTTATAACTGTTTATTGTTGTTGCTGTTGTCCATAGTTGTCATCTTTCTTTGTTGAAATCAGGTCTCTCTTGTAAATGAGTCCTCGAGGCTCAATGGGATTTACCTGTATAAATAAAGGTTGATTGATTGATTGATTGATTATTTTTTTCTTTTTAGGAAATGTTTTTGTGCTTATTTGATACTTACTATAAATTGTAAAAACCGGTAAATGATCACTAAGATCATTCATCAAAATACCCCCAATCACATCCCCATTTGTTGTATTTGTAAAAATATTATCAATTATTGTTGCACTATGAGTCGTGATTCTTGTTGGCTTTGAGATGAATGGGTAAAGATTTAAAGTTTGCATTGAGTCAATAAATGTACTGATATTATTAGAATCTGTTTTTTTCCCCAAATCAATATTAAAGTCACCACATAAAAAAATTGTTTTATTACAGCTCTTATCTAATAGTTCAATAATTTTATCTGTGAATGACTCAATATTCGATCCAGGTGGTCGGTATACACAACTTATTATGATATTTTTATCATTTTTATTTAAAATTTCTATTGTTATCATCTCAATTGAGTTCTCATCAGTTGTTGACATTTCCCTGTTTAATTTACATTTTATTGCACTATTGACGAATAAAGCCACACCACCACCTCTTTTATTATTTCTATTTATATTATATAATTCGTACCCATCAATTTGGGCATTAATAATATTTTCGTCATTTAACCACATCTCAGACAATGCTATTATTGTAAATGTTCTATTTAATTGTTTTAAATAATCTGTTATCTTGGAAATATTTGCATTTATACTCCTACAATTGAAATGAATTATAGAAAAACCAGGCTTTGTCAAACTGATATCATTAAATTGTTTTTCACTATAATAATCACAATCCTCTATTTTCGGATAAAAACCTGGATCAATCAAATCAACAACGTTATATATTTTCGGTTCTAAGTCAGCATAAGCTGTCATAGTTAAAACATCCGTTCACCAGACTAATGTTTTAACAATTATGTATTAAATATAATTTTGATGATTTGAAAGTTACCATTTCATTGGATTATTTGAATTTTTCCAAGTCCTTTATTTCCTTTATTATTTTAGGTTGTGATTCTTCTTGTACTTTTATCCAAACGTGTCCATTTCTTGTCCATGTCGATATTATACTTTTTTGTTTTTTTAACAACCTCGCCTCCCGTGCAATAGTTGCATTCTTTTTTGTTAGATGTTCATTTATATATACTTTTGTACCCTTTAGTTTTTTTGCCTGCATCATCACATTATTTCTGAGTTTCCTACTGACGAATCTGACAACTATTGTTTGTTTGATTTTATCCTGTCCAGGCAAGGTGTAACAAATTGACACATCCTCACTTTCAATCTTAAAGTCTTTGTCCTGCAGAAATGACACAACTTGGTCTTCCAATGTTTGTAATTCTTGCTGTGAAGCGTCTTCTGTTGTTGCAGAACCCGTCACAGCTTTTGCAAAGGACTTTGGTTTTACTGTAAAACCAGTTATAATCAGATTCTCTTGTCTCACATTTCTTTCCATGTCGTCAACTCTTTTTTCAAGTTCAATTATTTTATTGTCCTTTTCGCTTATTTGAAGTTTAAGTTGTTTTACTTCCTCAAACAATCCAATTAATAGTTCTTGTTTTGATGTCAGCTTGGCCAGTTCCATACTCATAAAATTCAAAGACTTTTTAATGTCCTCCGTGTCTTCTACACTTAGTTCGTCCAAATGTTCTTTCTTTCCACGTTTGGATTTAGTTGACATGTACTCACGACCTGGAGATGTATACACAGCCAAGCAAAGCCGACGCCCGATCCCAAGTCACAGCTGCCCTCTGGTGGTAGCCAGCGGTCACTGCACCCGAATCCAACGTCAGATGGAGAACAGACCAAAAGGCCCCAGGAGCCCGCAGAATCCTCCACCGAAGACCAGCCACAGACCCAACGGCCGCAGACCCGAACCCCCGCCTTCCAAAGCAGGCACAACCCCAATGTGGAAGGCCCTGTGATGGACTTGCGACCTGTCCAATCAAATAAGGACCTAATTAAACCTGTGTATATTGATTTCAGTGCTTTCCTCTCAGCTCCCCACTCACTCCCCACCAAACACCTCATTACATTTAACACATTTATCTATTATGTTTTGAATATGCACTTTCCAAGTAAGTTTGTCATCTAACCATATACCCAAAAACTTATATTGGTTTACCCGTTCCAAATCATGATTATATATTTTCAATTTTACATTTTCTGATACCTTTTTCCTTGTAAAAAATAAAGTCTTCGTTTTATCTATAGAAATTTTGAATCCCCATTTAAAGGACCAGTCTTCTATTTCATTAATTGCTTCTTGTGTCTTTTTTACAATAAATATCCTGATGCATGCTCTATTTTTTTAGAGTTTTTACAATAAAATTTTAATTTTTTTCCCCTCTTCCAGATTGCCCCATCATCAGCAAATAAAGAAAACCCCATTCCATTCTTCAAATTTTCAAACATATCATTAATCATAATAGAAAAAACCAATGGGCTCACTATACTTCCTTGGGGAGTTCCATTTTCAACCAAAAATTTTTCTGAAAATGTTTTTCCTATTCTCACTTGTATTGATCGATCTTGTAAAAAATATTTTATCCAATAAAACATTGAACCATTTATTCCCATCTTTTTTAGTTTTATTAATAAACCTTCCTTCCACATCATCCATCCATCCATCCATCCATCCATTTTCTTTACCCGCTTGTTCCATTTTGGGTCACGGGGGTCGCTGGTGCCCATGTCCAGCAATCACTGTGTGAGGGGCGGGGTACACCCTGGACAGGTCGCAAGTCCATCACAGGGCCTTCCCCATCATATCGTAAGCTTTCTCTAGATCAAAAAAGACAGCCACCACACTCTCCTTATTAACTTGTCCTTTCCTGATTTCATGTTCTAAACATAAAACAGGATCCATAGTGTTTCTACCTTTTCTAAATCCACTTTGGAATTTTGATAAATATCCCCTCTTCTCAACAAAGTAAGTCAATTGTTCATTTATCATTCTCTCCATAATTTTACATAAATGTGAAGTTAAAGCTATGGGTCTATAACTGGCTGGATTTGATCGTTCTTTACCTGGTTTGAGGATCGGAACTATGATTGCTTCTTTCCATGCTTTAGGTAAAAAGCCTAATTCCCAGATCTTATTATATAATTCCAGTAAAAGCTTTTTAGATGAATTACTAAGCTGATTAATCATAATGTAAGAGATATTGTCATTTCCTGGAGATGAGTTTTTTGATTTCCTAAGGGTATTATTCAGTTCAGAAAAAGAAAAGGGAGCATTTAATAAGTCTTATATTTTCTTTTAATAAATTAATATTTTCATTGATTGTACAATTTCTCCTCTGTTTCTCTTCTGCACTTAGATTACTACTACTGTGGATTTTAACAAAATGATTGACCAAAATGTTTGCCTTCTCTTCCTCTGTTACAGCAGTAACATCTACGTCCTTCAGAACTGGATATCCATATTCTCTTCTAATCCCATTCATTCGTTTTATCATCCCCCAAACTTTTGAAATGTTTGTTTCCCTACCTTCCGAATTACTGTACAAAAGTTTCCCCAATAAACATTTTTTGCATTTTTTACAGTTCTTTTAACAAGAGCTTGCAACCTTTTATATTCAATAAAATTCTGAAAGTTGTGATTTCTTTTTAACAATCTGATATAGAAATTATTATTTTAATGCTTTTATGTCAATCTAGACTTATATTATACTTATTTAAACACACTTATACTCACTTTTGATGCAGCTTATCTGCTTATTCAGTCATTCCTGTGCTGCAGATGTGTTTTGGAGTAATTAAAGTCCACCGGGGGATGCTCTAACCAGAAGATGGGGCCCCATCTTCAGGTTACAGTGACCCAGGTTTTGAAGGACATGTTTATATGAAATCATCGCTCTGTTGCACAGATTGCTTTGATGAAGGAAAAACAGATTTAATTAAATCTGTTCTCCTGGCAACCATCAAAACTTGCTTTGATCTGCTCTCACGCGATCAGGGAAGCCTTTATAAGAAATGTATCAGACAACAGAGAGTTGGGAGTCCTGGTGTGGATCAGCACGCGCTGAATGCCATGCACCAATTTTGATGTGATTCTTCTTTACCTGGGTCGAAAACGACTTCCCGGCCAGTGTCACGGTGAGAAGTTATTTCATATCAATTTGTGTGTTAAGAGTGTACATGTTTTTTGCTTGGCTGTTCTCTGTGGCAGGATAATAAAGGACACTAATTTATCCTAGCAGTAACAGCTTCTGTCTTTTATTTTTTCCTTCTGGTCTGAATATCTGTGCCGACCGTTTCACGAGCCCTTTTGATAAAGAATTTCATAATACACAATCTAAAAGCTTTATTTAGAGATTTTATTGCTACATCACATTCCTTTGTCCACCACGGTACGACTTTCTTCTTATATTTTCCTCTCTTTCTTTGGATTGCTTCACGTGCAGCACCTAAAATGGCTTCACAAATAGAAAGATTTAAATTGTCAATATCTAAATCAATATTAACTATTTGCATTTCTTTATCACTTATTTTATATTTTTTCCAATCAGCACTTCCAAAGATCCATCTTTCTACACCTTCATTATCAAATGTTTCCATTTCCAAACCAATTTCAATGAATATAGGACAATGATCACTTCCTATAGTTGATTCTTTTAATACTTGCCAATTACTAATCCCAGCAAGACTCTCTGAAATTAAAGTTAAATCTAATGCTGATTCAGATCAATTTCTAATATTGATTCTTGTCCCCTCCCCATCATTAAGGCAAACTAAATTCTTTAGATCCATTATTTCTTCCACCACCTCTCCATTAGCATCATTACTAACTACCCCACAAAGTACTGTAAGCATTAGTCTCCACAACAAATTACTTTTCCTTCAATAGTTTTAAACATTTCCTCCATTTTATCTAAATAACGTTTTTTACAGGGATTATAAAAATTTAATATTTTAATACTTTCTTTATTAATCCAAATTTCTACAGATATTCATTCTAATGTTATTCCTTTTTCAAAATATCTATACTGTATTCCTTGTTTTATAAATATTATACATCCTCCTTCACTTTCTTGCTCCCTGTCTCTTCTAATACTGTCGTACCCTTTTATCACAAAATCTAATTCTGGTTTGAGCCATGTTTCTTGAACACATGTCTGGTTTTCTTTTCAAATTATTTAAATATCCTTTAAATTCTTGACCATTAGCTAATAAACTCCTTGCATTCCATTGAAGAATAATCATTATATTCTTCCTTCACCCAGTTTTCCATCTGTTTCTAGCTTTTTATTGATCGATTCCCAAGATAAATCCTTCACAGACAGAAATTTCTCTGCACCTTTCACTATGATTTTGATTTTTTCAGTTTTTTGCTTCACTTGATCAGTGCAATTAATAACATAAGCCATGAACAGAATTAATTTATCCATTGAGATTTCCATTCCTGTCATTGCTCTTTGACTGGATTCAGGTTTTGGACTAGGAGGAACTTGAGGATTTCCCTGTAGGCCTACTGCTCTTTTTTCTTGCACCTTTTTTGTTGCTTCTGATAAGTGTTGATTTGCGTCTTCGCTCCGCCCGAGTTCGTTGTTATGGCTTGTTGTACAGGACCCAGGAAGGAAAAACTAAGTTACACTAAAAATAGGACAGAGTCGCTATTTCAAGTTCACACGTATATTTAATAAATAATAGTCACAAGATACATTTTTAGGAATACAATTTTGGTTAGTAATTATTGCAAAAATAAAATAAAAGTGATGAAGTAGATGGATTAAATGAATTCGCATTCATTCTGACCAATACGACCTGCACAGTTGTATGCAGCTTGTGCTGCATGGTTCTGATCTGCTCTGGGCGGTTCTGTTCTTCCCCCGAGGGGGGAGATGCTTCATGCTTTTATAACCTGGCCGGCCGTAAAACCTCGTATCCATAGCAACGCAGCTTTCTGAACAAATCAGAGAGTGAGACCTCTGTAACATCAACAAGAAAGTTCTGTTCACCTCCCCCTATCGTGCTCAGTTTTCTGCTGAGTTTAAACAAAGGAACTGATGACAGAAAATGCCTATGTCTTCTTCAGCTATACACAGACTTTGTTGAAGAGTAAATAAGTTTCACCAATACATAAAAATAAGAATTAAGCACACAAATATATTTTATTTCACAACATAAGTAATGTTTTTAACTGTTTTTATGTGTTGTATTTCTGCTGCCTTTTTCCTTTCTTCACATACGCTGCACTATGCTGACCTCCACAGTTACAACATTTCAACTGTACATCTTTCCCACATTCATCATACCTATGATCTCCACCACACTTTGCACATCTTTGCTTCCTTTTGCACACTGCTGCAATGTGACCGTATCTTTGGCATTTGTAACAGCGCAGAGGAGGAGGGATATAAGGCCTGACAGGAAAACACATGAAACCAATTTTTATTTTATCAGGAAGAGCTTTGCCTTTAAACTCTAAAAGTACAATTCTCAATTCTCACAATTCTTTTCCCAGCTACGGTTTTTAACAACCTTTTCAAATTGCATATTTCTACATCATGAATATTTCTTTTAAGTTTTTCCAGATCTTCCTCAAGTGGAATACCAGTGATAACACCACGTGATACCTTGTTTTCTCCAATAATTTTCTTTTCACTAACAACCTTTTTGCAAATGTTATCAATTTGCATAGCTTTATTTTTTTGTTCTTCAGATTTACATTTGATCAACAGATTCCCATCACGCAGCATTTTTGCAAACTCCACCTCACCTAGTTTCTTTTTTATATGTTTAGATTGTTAGGATTTTCTAGGCAGGAGCGAACCCAGAGTGCAGACAGGGACTCAACTCGGCAGAATACAAAAATAGGAATTTAATGATAAATAAAGATACAAAATAACAGGCTGACGGGGCAGCAAAACTTACATGAACTGGAAGATAATGCACGGGGAACTCAGGAGGACTCAGGGGACACGGAAGACTCAGGGAACTCAGAAGACTCAGGGGAACACAGGAGACACAACAAGTACGACGCGACAACGAACAAGACTGACAGACGGCTTATATACAGGGACAAGACGAGATGTGATTACGAACAGCTGGGACGAGACAAGGGTGGCACTAATAGAACTAACGAGGGAGCACGAGGGAACACAGACACAAACCGGGCCACCAAATGGTACCATCCTTACAGTACCCCCCCCCCCCCAAGGACGCCCCCAGGCGTCCCCAAAAAGCCCCCCTACCGAAGGACTTGGGCGGGTGGAGGGCGGCACTGCAAGGGTGGAGGGCCCGAGGAAGACACGAGGACCTGAGAAAAAATTATGACAAACCACAAGGAGTGAACACAAAGGATTTGGACGGTCAAGGGATCGTCCCTAGGAGTCATTGTTCTGGCGGGCGGCCGGGAGGCTGTCCATCAAACCGGGCCAGGTCAGGGGGGCGGCCAGGAGGCCGTCCAATACATAGGACCAGAGAGACCGCGGCAGGCGGCGATGAGGACTTGGAGAACGCAGCATGCGTCAAGGAGTCCTGGGGAGCTGCAGCATGCGTCAAGGAGTCCTGGGGAGCTGCAGCATGCGTCAAGGAGGCCTGGAGCTCTGCAACAGACGACGGAGAGGCCTGGAGCTCTGCAGCAGATGACGGAGAGGCCTGGAGCTCTGCAGCAGACGACGAAGAGGCCTGAAGCTCTACAACAGACGACGGAGAGGCCTGGAGCTTTGCAGCAGACGACGGAGAGGCCTGGAGCTTTGCAGCAGATGACGGAGAGGCCTGGAGCTCTGCAGCAGACGACGGAGAGGCCTGGAGCTCTGCAGCAGACGACGGAGAGGCCTGGAGCTCTGCAGCAGACGATGGAGAGGCCTGGAGCTCTGCAGCATAAACGGGAACGGAGTCTTCTGTGGCAGGAACGGAGTCTTCTGCGGCAGGAACGGGAACAGGAACAGAATCTTCTGCGGCAGGAACGGAGTCTTCTGTGGCAGGAACGGAAACAGGAACAGAATCTTCTGCGGCAGGAATGGAGTCTTCTGCGGCAGGAACAGGAACTGAATCTTCTGCGGCAGGAACGGAAACAGGAACAGAATTTTCTGCGTCAGGAAGAGAAACAGGGACAGAATCTTCTGTGGCAAGAACGGAGTCTTCTGCGGCAGGAACGGAAACTTCTGCGGCAGGAACAGGAACAGAATCTTCTGCGGCAGGAACAGGAACTGAATCTTCTGCGGCGACGGCAGGAACGGAGCCCTCTGCGGCGACGGCAGGAACGGAGCCCTCTGCGGCGGCGGCAGGAATGGAGCCCTGTGCAGTGGCGGCAGGAATGGATGCGTAGTCCGTCTGAAACCCCTCGGAACAGGAGAGGTGAGGATCCACCTCAGGGGCTGCGTGCAGCGTGGAATCCACCTCAGGGGATGCGTGCAGCGTGGAATCCACCTCAAGGGCTGCGTGCAGCGTGGAATCAGAGATGGCAATGACAACAGGGGTTTTTAAAGTCCCTATCTTAGATAGTAAAAAATTATACTCGGGCAGCCAAGAAAGACCAGGAATAGAAAATAAAAAATCCTCCATCTGGGACAAAACGATGTCGATGGAAGATGGGTTTGCTTTAGCTGAATGAAATAACTCTAGTAAGGTTTGGTTAATTTGCAAAATTTCTTCGGGTGAAAATGGGTGAAAAAAGGGAATGTTTCTATGTGGGGGTGTGGTGACGGGTGCCGCCCCCACCGGAAACCTGGAAGGTGAGGCGGCGGAACACGCCCCCAAGGAGTCACTGGGAATTTGCTCGGGAGGTACGGTCAGGCTGGGTCGGACAGCTGCGGCGCGGAGTGGCGGTGAGAGGCCGGATTCCACCCCCACCAGGAACCTGGAAGGTGAGGCGACGGAACCCGCCCCTGTGGCGTCAAGTGGACCGGACTCACAGAACCGAACAGGAGTGGACCGGAGCTCCCCGGGACGTTGGATCTCGCCCCCACCGGAAACCTGGGAGGTGAGGCGGCGGATCCCGCTCCCACAGAAACACCGGAACCAGCTCTAAAATTCTGCTCAGCCGACGAGACCGGGCCGGTCGCCGCGGACTGCCTCCGGAACCGTTTTCTGCCACTACGGCGGCAGTGGGACGGCCGAAGGACAGGGGCGGAGTGGAGCTCGTCCATCTTAGCTCGCCGAGGGAAAAAGAAAAAAGGTGAGTTTGCCGAGAGAGACCCTGCCCGCTGGGTTCTGGTCTGGTTGCGTCGTAATGTTAGGATTTTCTAGGCAGGAGCGAACCCAGAGTGCAGACAGGGACTCAACTCGGCAGAATACAAAAATAGGAATTTAATGATAAATAAAGATACAAAATAACAGGCTGACGGGGCAGCAAATCTTACATGAACTGGAAGATAAGGCATGGGGAACTCAGGAGGACTCAGGGGACACGGAAGACTCAGGGAACTCGGAAGACTCAGGGGAACACAGGAGACACAACGAGTATGATGCGACAATGAACAAGACTGACAGACGGCTTATATACAGGGACAAGACGATACGTGATTACAAACAGCTGGGACGAGACAAGGGTGGCACTAATAGAACTAACGAGGGAGCACAAGGGAACACAGACACAAACCGGCCACCAAATGGTACCATCCTTACATAGATATTGCTATAGGGCTTAGATTCATGTTCTCATCTTCTTTCTTGAATTTAAGTATGACTTTAAATTCCTCATTTATCACTTTCCTTCTAACCAGTCTGTTTTCATCCTCTGAACTACACTCTTCAAGGCTTCTCTTATTACTATGGCTGCCAAGCTCTCTGTCATCTCTCAAAGCTTTGCCCTTACCTTTTCCTCCTCCTCTACCTACTGGAGTCCAGTCATCAAAATCCATATCCTCATTGTAATCTACCTAAGTAGTCATCCCGATCCAGTCGCATTCCAGTTTATGCCAACCACCAAATTCAAAAAGAAAAACGGTATGGAAACAAAAATTTCAAACTTTCAACAATTTCCCGCGTCGCCCTCAACCACCACCCCGGTTCACTTTTCCTCTCCTTCTTTCGTCCACCCCCTGCCTATGGTCGTCTTCTTTCTTCTTCTTCTTCTTCTTCTTGTGAGAGGAGGGTGTGTGGAGGAGCTGAGGAAGAGAGATCGTAAGAATTATTGCATATTCTAAATCTTTAACTTTTCTTTATCACTGTTTTTCACTGGGTTTCATGTTATTTGTTTAAATTGTTATTTTGTGTTAGTTTTGCCACGTTTTAAGGTTTTTTTTTGGTTTGGGTGTGGCCGTCAGGTGCACCTGGCTGGCCGGCGCCTAGACGCCATGGTGGTGGGAAGCACGGGGAACCTCTCCACGCTGACACGGAAGAACGGCATCAAGGTGGGTGCCGGTTCTTCGTGCAGCGTGGAGGAAGTTTGTTTGGCGGTGGGGGAGGTGGTTGGACACGGGTCCATTAAATCTGCAGCCCGCATGAACGGGGATGTAGTGATTTTTGTCGACACCGAGGAGAAAGCTCGGCAGCTGGTCGAGGCTGGCATATCAGTGGGAGACTTGTTTTTACAGGTGTCACCACTGATGCTGCCAGCCACGAAGATCACTTTGTCTAATGTCCCCCTGTTTATTAGTGACGAGTTCCTAATCAAGGAGTTGTCCAGACATGGGAAGGTGGTGTCCCCGATCAAAAAAATCTTGATGGGGTGTAAATCCCCCCTTCTCAAGCACGTTGTCTCTCACAGGAGACAACTGTTTATGATTCTTAATAAACGGGGGGAAGAATTCAACGTTAGGTTTCATGTAAAGCTTGACGATTTTGAATACCTTTTATTTGCGACTTCTGCAAATATGAAGTGTTTTGGATGTGGACAGGAGGGGCACGTGATAAAAATGTGTCCAAACAGGGCCGGGCCGGTTCCGCCCGCTGCTGCGGGGGACCCCCCGGCTGCCGCGGGTGCCCCTCCCGCTGCTGCTGCGTGGGGGTCCGCGGCTGCCCCTCCCGCTGCTGCTGCGGGGGGGCCCGCGGCTGCCGCCGGTGCCCCTCCCGCTGCTGCTGCGGGGGGTTCCGCGGCTGCCGCTGGTTCCCCTCCCGCCGCTGCTGCGGGGGAGTTTGCGGCGCCTGCTGACAAGGTCTGTAATAGTGACGAGTTGCCAGCTGTGGGTGGGGGCACGGGTGTGTGTGGGGATGAGGGTGGCAGCACGGAGGTGTGTGGTGGTGGTGGAGAGAACGGAGTTGTTGTGGATGGTGGAAAGGAGGCTCGGGGGGAGGTGGGGGCGAACAACGGAGAACGAGAAATGCAGGAGGGCGATGAGGAGTTAGTGTGTGGTGATCGGGAGGAGAAAGTGGAGGTGGATGGAGAAATAAAAGGTGCAGGACAGAAAAGTGAGAGGTCAGGAGCTGGTGTGGAGGGGGAAGCAGGGGCTGTTATAGAGGATATGGAGCTGGGGGCCCCAACCCAGGTGAAGAGACGAGGCAAAAGAAAAAATACAGACGCTGCAGCACATGCCAGCAAACAGCTCAGCAAAATAGCTGCAGAGGAGAAAGAGGAATCAGACAGCGACAGTGAGGGCTGGGGTTCTGATTTCAGTGAGTCCTCCCGTGGCTCACAAGCTGACAACAGTGAACCAAGATACCCTGCGGAATTATTCCTCACTTTCCTACAACGAACCAAAGGGCTGAGAGGAGTCAAAATAGAAAGCCACTTCCCAAACTTAAGGACTTTCTACTTCTCAGCCAGGCATCACATCGGGCACAAAAAGGAATCAGGCTTCACTGACCAACAAGTTTACAGACTGAAGAAATTAATGAGCACAGCACGTAAACACTTCTGAACAATGACATACACACACGTTTTAATAAATTTTATAGTTTTATGGTACACGCTTCTTAACTTTTTACCCATGGATACTTTTAAAATAGCATCTTTAAACACAAACGGGGCAAGAGAAGTTTTGAAACGTGAATTTATTTATCAGACCATAAACTATAAAAAGATTGATGTACTCTTCCTTCAAGAGACACATAGTGATGCATTAAATGAAGCAGAATGGTGCAGGGAGTGGAAAGGAGAGGCCATTTTAAGCCACGGCACGTCTAAGAGTGCAGGCGTGGGAACCCTTTTTGCAAAGTCCTTCACTCCCAGCCACATAGAGACACGACACATTGTTCAAGGTAGATGTCTTTTAGTCAAAGCTTGTTTTGATCATTTTAATGTAGTTTTTATCAACATTTACGCTCCCACCGCCAATGCAGAGAAAAAACGTTTTTTAGAAGAAATTGGGGAGAGGTTGGGAGATTGTGGGACTGAGGACTATGTTTTTATAGGTGGGGATTTTAACTGCACCGAAGACGAATCTCTGGACCACAATCATGCAGAGCCTCATCCGGCAGCCCAGCGTGTCCTGAGACAGCTGATCGCGTCTCACGGCCTGGTGGACGTATGGAGGAGGATGCACGCAGGCTCCAGGCAGTACACGTGGTCCCACCTTAAAGAAAATCGCATTTCGCTGGCTCGCCTCGACCGCTTTTATTGTTTTAAACATCATTTTAACGTGTTTAAAGCTTGTCAGATCTTACCAGTAGCTTTTACAGACCACTCGCTGATTTTAGGTAGTGTTTTTATCAGAAACATTTTACATAGGAGCGCCTACTGGCATTTTAACTCAGTTTTAACTTATGACCGTAGTTTTAAGGAGATTCTGAGTTATTTTATGACGGGTTTTAGACAGAGGAAGAGAAATTTTACGTGTTTGCAGCAATGGTGGGACCACGGTAAAGTTGAAATAAAACTGCTGTGTCAGCAGCACACTCTCAACGTCACTCGCAACATCACCAGATCTATCAAGGATCTGGAGATTGATATAGTGGAGCTAGAACAACTCAGTGAATCCACAGGAAACCGAGAGCACTTTGAAGCTCTCAAAGCAAAAAGGTTAGCTTTAACCAACCTGCTGGACGCGAAGGTCCAGGGCGTGTTGGTCAGGTCCCGGATGCAGACCATCACAGAGATGGATGCTCCCTCTAGCTTCTTCTTTAGCTTGGAGAGGAAAAACGGGAAGAGAAGAGATCCACTCTCTGCTATCGGACACCGGGCAGCAGCTGAGTGAGCCAGGCCAGATCAGGAGGAGGGCCGTGGAGTTCTACTCCTCGTTATTCCAAAGCAAATACGAGAGAGAGGACGAACTTTTCGGGGAGTTCTGCAGTGTGCTACCCCAGGTCTCTGAGGAGACCAACGCCCATCTGGAGTGCCCCCTGAGACTTCACGAGCTCCGCACGGCCCTCCAAAGCATGCAAGGCCAGAAGGCACCCGGTATAGATGGACTCACCGTAGAGTTTTACAAAGCCTACTGGGACATCCTGGCAGAGGATCTACTGGGTGTCTTCAACGAAAGCCTGAACGCCGGCTCACTCCCGCTGTCGTGCCGCAGAGCGGTCATCGCTCTCCTGCCCAAAAAAGGGAACCTACAGGACCTGAAGAACTGGCGCCCGGTGTCCCTGCTCTGCACCGACTACAAAATCCTCTCCAAGGTCTTGGCTACCAGAATGAGAGAAGCTATGGAGCAGGTCATCCACCGGGACCAGACCTATTGCGTCCCCAGCAGGTCCATGGTAGATAACATCTACCTGATTCGAGACGTTTTGGAAGTCTCCAGTTCATTAGGCCTGAACACAGCCTTGGTCTCACTTGACCAAGAAAAAGCTTTTGACCGCGTTGAGCACGACTTTCTCTGGGAAACTATGGGGAAGTTCGGGTTCAGCGCTGGTTCTATAGTTAAGATCCAGGTGCTGTACAGTGGCGTTGAGAGTGTGCTGAAGATCAACGGTAGCTTGTGTGCTCCTTTTAGGGTGTGTAGAGGCGTTCGGCAGGGCTGCGCGCTCTCGGGGATGCTCTACGCACTCTCCCTGGAACCCCTCCTCCGAAAGATCCGAGCAAAGGTCCGTGGTTTTATTACACCCGGTTTTAACAACAGAGTGGTTTTATCCGCCTACGCTGACGACGTTGTTGTTTTTATTAAAAACCAGAAGGACGTAGACATTTTAAAAAAAGTTACAGAGAGTTTCTCCACCCTGTCCGCTGCGAGGGTGAACTGGGGAAAGAGCACAGCCCTCACCGTGGGTGAGTGGCCTGAAGGACTCCCGGTTCTCCCTCAAAGCCTCAAGTGGAGGAGAGACGGGTTTAAATATCTCGGTGTCTACCTGGGAGATAACGATGCGATCAGGAAAAACTGGGTAAACATTAAAGAAAAGCTCGAGGAGAAAATACAAAAATGGAAGTGGCTGCACTCCCAGATGTCCTACAGAGGCAGAGTGCTAGTTTTGAACAACCTGGTCGCATTGCAGTTGTGGCACAAAATGGCCGTTTTAGACCCACCTCCAGACCTGTTGGTACAACTACAGTCTGAGATGGTGGAGTTTTTCTGGAAAGGTCGGCATTGGGTGCCACAGTCGGTTTTGTTTTTACCAAGAGAGGAGGGGGGACAGGGCCTTGTCCATCTGGCCAGCAGGACGGCCACTTTTAGAATGCAGTTCCTCCAAAAGTACCTGGCAGGACCTGCTGATACAGTGTGGAGAGACGTGGCCAGCTG
>NW_023619005.1:0-4843 GCF_014905685.2 Nematolebias whitei
ATTTTAACCCAGGTGTCGTCAACATACCTGAACCAATGACTTGGTGGTGTCCCTGAAAAGGACGTCAAGGCTCTCTTTTCTACCTCCTCCATGTACAGGTTGGCAACAATAGGAGAAACTGGAGACCCCATAGCACACCCATGTTTCTGCCTATAATATTGCTCCCCATATGTGAAGTAGGTTGACTGCAGGCACAGTTTCAAGAGTTGACACAGTTGTGCTGTGGAAAGCATGGTCCTGCTGCTCAGAGTGGTGTCTGATTTTAATCTTAAACTAACCACCTCTACTGCATCATCAACAGGAATGCACGTAAAGAGTGATGTGACATCAAAAGAGACCATTGTTTCATCAGTCTCCATGATGACATCCCTCACCTTATCCACAAAGTCCATGGTGTTCTGTATGTGGTGTTCTGAGCTGCCAACTAAAGGGATGAGTACCGACGCCAGATATTTGGAAACATTGTAAGTGACAGAGTTAATCATGCTAACGATTGGTCTTAAAGGTACACCTTGTTTGTGGATTTTAGGTAAACCATACAGACTAGGTGTGGCCTCCCCTGGGTACAGTCTGTGGTACAGAAAACGGTCAATAGCCTTGTCCTGCTCCAAAATTTTCAGGCAATCTATCAATTTCTTCTTGTAACCACTTCCTGGATCTCTTTTCAGAGGTTCATGAGTGTTTAAGTCACTAAGGAGTGTCATAACTTTCTCATGATAGTCTTTCTGGTTCAAAATCACTGTGCACCTTCCTTTGTCTGCTGGGAGAATGATGATGTTTTTGTCCTTTTTAAGAGTGGTGAGTGTGTCCCTCTCCACTCTACTGATGTTGGAAGGTGGTGGTTTGGCATTGCTGAGGCAGGCTGAAACTTTGATTCTGAGCTGTTCTGCTTCAGCCTCTTTAATTTTGTTGTTGCGGATGGCTGACTCAGTAGCTGTGATCATCTCCACCTGAGGAATTCTACTTGGTACAACTGCAAAGTTCAGTCCCCTGGCAAGAATATCTGTCTCCGGCTGGGTGAGCTGTCTGTCAGATAAATTCTTCACACACTTTTCTGTCTCCCTGACATGTAATTGACTACTGGAGTGTTGTCCTACAATGAATGTGTTGTTATTGGAATAGTGATGGTGTTGATGAGTTATTAGTAAGTTAAACTTGTTTTGTTGTCGAGTCTTGGACTTGACATGCTGTGCTAAGCGTGCCTGATCTGTATAGTCCAACACTTGCTGAAGTGTGGCCTGATCTAGACACATATTTAGTTTCTGTTTAATGTGTTCTTCTTTGGCCTTCAAGGCCTCAATAGTAAAATTGGTCTGTCTCACCCGTTCATTCAGCAGCTGGGTCTGTGCCTTCTGAAGGATCTTGCTTGCCCGTTGCCCGGTGACCGAAGATTTTAGTTCCAGGCTCTTGGGAATGATGCCACTTTGTCGACATCTGACATCTGAGGTTGAATCGCAAATGGTTCCTGTAGTCTGCCCTCTTCCTTGCTGTTTCCTCAAACTCTCTAACTAGTTTGAGGCAATCCTGGCCAAAGTGGTTCAAAATATTCTGATGCATGCTCAATAATCCAGGTAGAAAAATCTAAAAAAGTTATATCTGGTCCTCTGGACATTCAAAAAAAAACAAAACAAAGCAAAATGTTGTGGATAGAATACCACGTCGTGTTCAAAACGGCGGAGGCGTCGCCCTTCGTATAAAAGATTTATTTGACACAACATGGGTTACAGATATTCAGAGACAAACAGTTACATTAATAAGATATATGCATATAAATGGAGCATTAAGAACAAACCGCCTCGTGCGTGCCTCTCTGAAAATGCTCAGTGCGCGTGCGTCATTCCCGGCCTTTTATCCCCGTTTGAGAAGGCTAGCTTCCTGATTGGTTCAGCTTCTGTCGCTATGGTTACGACGTAGCCCGCCCCCTCAAGGACGTTACGTCTATATTTCAGATAAGTTTTGGTTCGGCTTTTGTTTAAAGTTTAACTTGCTATTATACTTTAGGGATATAAAATGATTCGTGTCTAAATTGTTTATGCGTAATAATTAATAACTATTAATTATTACCTACCTCCTGGGTGTTACTTCAATATCTGTTGGAGGTCTGGTGATTCTGTTTTTAAGGCAAATTCATCTTAGTTTCTGTGTCTGCGTTTAAAACCGTTAACAGTTTGTTTAACGTGATTATACCTTAGTGATAACACTGATTTGAAATAGTTGTTTATTTCTAGGAATAATTATATTATCTAACTTATGTTCGTGTTTTTATTTGGATCATGGTTATACTCTTAATTTGATTTTACTTAGTCAAACTATACTGTCTAAATTAAAGAGCTGTTCTAGCTTTATTTATGTTAATCAGTCTGCTCTCTGGCCTGATTTGATTGCTTGTAATTTATCAAATGTGAACTTGTAAAATTATCTTTAGCTACTATGAGATTATATTTAAAGGTCAACTAGTTAGAATTAGCAAACATTTTCTATACACATAGTTCAACCTTGGAAGAAAGACACGCACACACTTTATATGACCTGACATTTGAGTGCTTGATAGGAATTATAAAAAGGTATAAAATATTAAATCCAACAAAAACAACAAAAAAATGTAGAAACGCTTCGTCTCTCATCCGAGAGACTTCCTCAGTCTGAGGTGCTGTATTCAGCTCAGTCTCTTAAATAGCACCTTCTCAGAGTGGATCAACCAGTTTTGCTGCTGACAATCAAAACCAGCTGATCACATGCTTAAGAAGGACCATCAGCCTAACAATGGATCATTAGCACACTGATGGCTGTTTACTATTCTTAGAGGGCTGAGTGATGCTAGCAATCACAGCATTGTAAGAGGGGGACAATTGAACACGTAGGCCTCCACCCCTGTTTAACGATGGACGGTTTCTTTTCACAAAGATGGCCTCCTTTACTCCTCTCTCAAACCATCGTTCCTCTCTATCCAGGATGTGCACATCTTCATCCCTGAAAGAGTGACCGCTGGCCTGGAGATGAGTGTAGACCGCAGAGTCCTGGCCTGATGATGTTGATCTTCTGTGCTGGGCCATCCTTTTGGCCAGTGGCTGTTTTGTTTCCCCGATGTAAGACTGATCACAGCCCTCCTGACACTGAACAGCATACACAACATTACTCTGTTTGTGCCGGGGGACTGGATCTTTGGGATGAACCAGTCTTTGCCGTAATGTTGGTTGAACACTGAAGAATATTTTATCTCTACGTTAGATTTATTGTTCTGGATAAAGTTTTACAAGGCGTATGCTAGGTTATCTAAACGTTAGCTTGCTAACTTGAGAGGTATAATGACAAGTGGGTTGGAGGATTAAAGAGAATTTATTATTGTTGATTTATTTTACAGATCAGTTAAAATAAACTTGCCATGCTCTGTTCAGTAAAACACTACACAGTATTTACTCCCTGCTTTGGCTGTGCTGAAAGTGTAACTTAAGTAACTTAACAGTATACCCATACTGAGAGATTGTTTTGATCGAACAGACTGGCAGGTTTTCAGAGAAGCTGCTGAAAATGGAGGTTCGCTTGATCTTGACCAATACACATCCTCAGTACTGGGTTACATTAGTACATGTACTGACACAGTCTCCACTATCAGATATGTTAAAAGCTACCCAAACAGAAAACCTTGGCTGAATGCAGAGGTGCGTACCCTGCTGGAAGCCAGGAACACTGCCTTCAGGTCTGGAAACTCAGAGGAGCTGAGTAGGACAAGAAAAGAGCTGGTTGCTGGTATTAAGAAGGCCAAGGGCACATATGCAAAGAGGATCGAGGGTCAATTCATCTCACAAGACCCTCGGAGCATGTGGAGGGGCATTAAGTGCATAACAGATTATAAAGGAAGGAGTGAACAATGTCCCAAAGACCCATCTCTGCCTGATGCCCTCAACAAGTTCTATGCACGCTTTGAAGACCCGAACAGACCACCCAGCACCAGACTCACCTCACCACCGGATGAAGAGCATCTCAGCGTGACCTCAGCAGAAGTAAGGAGTACCTTCAGGAGGATTAATCCGCACAAAGCAACTGGCCCAGACAACATCCCCGGAAAAGTGTTGAAGGAATGTGCTGATCAGCTCTGTGAGGTGCTGGCAGACATCTTTAACACCTCACTTACCCTGGAGACAGTTCCCACCTGCCTGAAGACTGCCACCATCATCCCAGTCCCAAAAAGCTCTACAGTGACTGGTCTGAATGACTATCGGCCAGTGGCCCTCACCCCGATAGTCGCTAAATGCTTCGAAAAACTGGTCATGACTCACATCAAAACAACCATCAACATCAACGAGGACCCTCATCAGTATACATACCGTGAGAACCGATCAACAGAGGATGCAATCTCCTCTGTGGTCCACACTGCGCTCAACCACCTGGAGCAGAAAAACTCTTACGTCCGTATGCTCTTTGTGGACTTCACATCCGCCTTCAACACCATGATCCCCCAAACCCTGATGGACAAACTATCCACACTAGGACTAAGCCCCTCCATCTGCAACTGGGTACTAGACTTTTTAACAAACAGACCACAGTTAGTGAGGATCCACAACCTCTCCTCCTCCACCATAACCCTCAGCACTGGCTCTCCTCAGGGATGTGTGTTGAGCCCCCTCCTGTTTACTCTGCTCACATATGATTGTGCAGCTACCCATCCAGGCTGTCACATTGTAAAGTTTGCAGATGATACAGCGGTGGTGGGATGCATCACAAACAATGATGAGTCCAGCTACAGGCAGGAGGTGGAACACCTGGAGAGCTGGTGCAGAGAGAATAACCTTCACATCAATGTGAAGAAGACAAAGGAGATGATTGTGGACTTCAGAAGGAACAA
>NW_023619005.1:4943-16736 GCF_014905685.2 Nematolebias whitei
TTTTTTTTTCCAGGCCCACAAATGGGTCATGGATCCCACAGATAAAATAATCAAAAGGCCATACAGGGTGTTTAACAATTCGCAAGCTTTGGTGTCCAGCTTTTCTCATCAAGAGGGAGAATCTCTGACCGAGGAGACTGACTACGGACCACCACACCGGACTGGGTCCTGCTAAAAAGAGGGATAGGACCCCACCAGGTGGTGGAGAGAACATCACACGCCATCAGTCTCCAGAAGGAGAGTGACACCTGTTACGACCACAACCAGTGCACCCCTGCAGAGGAGCTGGATCGATCGCTGGACCAGATTGAGGATGATCTGCTGGAACATCAGGAGTACACCTCCCCACTACACCTGGAGGAGGTGACAGGACCTTCTTGGGAGCTCACTCTTTGCCCCTTTGCCCTGGTAGAAAAAGGCAGTAGCAAACATTGGAGAAGAAGTCTCCACTCTGCCTAAGTCGGTCAGTCAGGTGGAACGGGGAAGGAAGGAAGATTCCCAGCCCTGACCGTGAAGAACAGAAGACGCGTCAAACTGACTTCAGTTTTGTCCCAATGCACACACACGTCATTTAGAATGTCTGATCAGACTGATAAAGGTTCTGAGGACTTAGCAAGAAGACATCTCCGCGGGCCGAATCCCGCCGAGCACCAAAAGGACCCTTGTGGACGAACAAGGCCTCCCACCGCAAGCTCAAGAACCAAAGACCTGCTAGATAGTCCTGTTTAAATTGAGTGTTTTGTCTTTTCCTGTTTAACATGAGTGTCTTGTCTTTTCTTTCAGTCATTCTGAGGAACAACCAGAGAAGGGTCGTGGATTCAATTGGAAACTCTTAACTATTCAAAATTTTACTCCATTCAATTGGGCATTTAATCATTCTAAAATACCACGAGGTATTTTAAAGGTGGTTTAAAAAGAGGTCAATTTTGGTATTAGGGTGGAGTTTTACTTATTTTAGTGTGTTGGGTATTTATCTTTTACTAGGAGTGTTGTAGTGTTTTTTGTATTTTTATAAAGGTTATTCGTTTGGTATTTTTTACAGGTTTTGAAGGGTTTTAACCATGGGTCTGGTCCAAGACCCCTGGAGGGTTGCAGTAAGTTTGGGTGGGGTGGCAGTGTTACTCACTTCCATCTGTAAACATCCAAAAGGGTGTGATCTCCCATGAATATGGGGAGATCAAAAGAGGGATTGTTGGATTTCATATTTTTATACCTTTTTATATTTCCTATCAAGCATTCAAATGTCATGTTATACAAAGTGTGTGCATGTCTTTCTTCAAGGGTTGAACTATATTTATAGAAAATGTTTACTAATTCTAACTATTTTACCTTTGCATCATGAAGGACCCCACCCACCCAGCACACACACTTTTTGCCCCACTCCCCTCAGGAAGGAGGTTAAGGAGCATTAAGTGTAGAACCACTAGACTGAGGAACAGCTTCTACCCTGAGGCTGTTAGACTCATGAATCTCTAACTAGAATAATCACTGTGAAAAACCATATCATGTTGCTTCTGATCTGTTTCATGTTGCTGCTGATCTGTTTCAATGTTGATGTGTTCATGCGTGCACATCTGCTCACAGACTCATGTTCATGTTTGTGGTGATGTTCAATGTTTTATGTTATGAGTGCTTAGTGTATATTTAGTTGATGTTTTTCTTGGTTCATATCTTAGATGTCATTACTGTTTTTCTTATACATTTTATTGTTGGATGTAACTGGGACCCCGTGTACATAATTTCGCTCCACCACATGTACCACATGAGGTGCGAATGACAATAAAGAAACTCTGACTCTGACTCTGACTCTGAAGTAAACAGCCATGACTTGAAAGTTGTCTTCATGCACCCTCTGCTGGATACATTGTACAATTACAGCTGGTTCCAGCATTTTAGAGGCGAAAATTAGAAGTGTTTATATTGGGGCATAATGGGAAAATTATCACCAATACCAATATGTCCCCAAACGTCTATATCAGCCTAAAATATCGGTCCTACCGATATATCTGTCGGACTTTAATTTTTTTATTTGTGTTTAATTTCTTTAAACCAAGAAAGCTTTAAATTAAGTTGATCATAGTGATTTCTGTGCTAAAGACTTGTGGTTTTGGTGATGCATTTATTTCCTGGTGCCGTGTTTGCTGAAGTTAGGTGGTGGTCTCAGACCAGTCTCAGTGAATTCTTCTTTTCTTTCTGTATTGTCCTCCTCGATCTGAACCTGATATTTTTTTCTCTTCACAGATGTCAAAAGAATGGGAGAAAGTTGTGTGTGGACAAAGTAAAGACCAACTCATAATGACTGAGAAAGCCAGGCGCTGCCTTCGCTTGATGAAATCCCACGCTCTCAACCGGGCTCTGATTCTGTCCTGAGATTTATCAACTGCACACAAGTGTACTTAGGCAAAGCATCGTGTTGGTACTGCTCACTGGCATGTACAACAAGCTCAGTAAAATATTCAGGAATCAAAGACATTCCAATCCATACCCTGACGTGTGAGCGAGCAGTGCCTTTAGATGTATACAACCCCTCACTTTTCATTATTGATTATAAACGTTAGAGAAAAAACAATCTAAAGATGAAAAATCAAGATTATAAAGTTCTGTCACTGAACAGAATGTAGCATGTGTCTGAGCTGGAGTTCTGTGGATGAGCCTCAGATCAACTAGTTGTCTCTGTTGATCAGTACTGCGCGGAAAGAAGACAGTCTTACTGTAGTATCTGTATCACGTGTACATTTATATCATCTCAGTACAAATGATTTACAGGCCACACACAGGAAGCATGGAAAATTTAACACATTCTGTCAAGGTAACCATCATCTTAAACACAGGAAATGACTGACCTATGTATTTTTCTCTGATAGATGATGTTTGTTCTGACCACTGATGGTATCTTGGTGACTAATATATTTAGTGGTTGTTTCTGTACTTTTACAATGTGTTGTCATAGAATATAATGAAACACTGATAATGTTCTGAAGCTTCGGGTCATTTTAGGACTTGTAAACTGTTCCAAAGGTTCTGCAGAACCTGGGGTTCCTGCACCGTTTTTGTAAGTCTGGAGTTTGTTTTTACTGTTTTCCAGGTCTGGATAAGTACGGGGACAAAGAAAAACTCTGGACATTTCCTCTGTTCTCTGAAAATGGCATAATGTAAACTTCTATAAATAAACTCAAACAAGCAGTGCTTTTGTTTAGGTTTTTACAGACTTTAAGAAAAGAAACCCTAATTTTTTTCTAAACAGCACCTAATTTAATTAGACGAGAAACAAATCGGAAAAAAGTTTGGAAATTAACTTGTGCCCATTTATTACCAGTGTGTTATCTGAAACCTCTTCTCTCAGACCTGAAGCAAATCATCTTTTTTATGATTAGTAAAATAACCGTACTTTCTGCCATACACATCACTTTGCCATACAAGTCGCATCTATTATGCGTCACCACTGATGCATCATGGTTGTTACGCGTCACCTGGAGATGAGTGTAGACCGCAGAGTCCTGGCCTGATGATGTTGATCTTCTGTGCTGGGCCATCCTATTGGCCAGTGGCTGTTTTGTTTCCCCGATGTAAGACTGATCACAGCCCTCCTGACACTGAACAGCATACACAACATTACTCTGTTTGTGCCGGGGGACTGGATCTTTGGGATGAACCAGTCTTTGCCGTAATGTATTTTGGGGTTTAAAAGCCACTGGGACGTTATGTTTAGAAAATAAACGTCTCAGTTTCTCTGATACTCCCTCAACATATGGAATGACCACTGGTCTGGGTCTGGGTTCCTCCTTTTCACCTGTTGGCTGACTGGAGTCCTGTTTGGGTTTTGTTGGATTTCATATTTTTATACCTTTTTATATTTCCTATCAAGCATTCAAATGTCATGTTATACAAAGGGTGTGCGTGTCTTTCTTCAAGGGTTGAACTATATTTATAGAAAATGTTTACTAATTCTAACTATTTTACCTTTACATATAATCTCATGTTAGCTAAAGATAATTTTACAAGTTCACATTTGATATATTACAAGCTATCAAACAAGCCAGGAGACGGGTAAGATACTGACTAACTTAGGAGGGAAGAGTCCTTCTTTGTTCTCTGAGCACATGGTGGCCTGGCCGCTCACACACACACACACACTGATTAACATAAATAAAAGCTAGAACTCATTTCTTTAATTTAGACTTAATACAGTCTGACTAAGTAAATCCCTCAGGTTCTCTCTTAATAATAATTCATGATTAGATGCTCCACAACAGAGTGTCAACAGTCTAAACGCAGACAAGGAAACAAAGCGTCCTATTATGTATCTGCCTTAAAGCAGAGAATCACCAGGTTCTGGGGGCCTTCAACAGACTTATTGATTAAGACATAAACATGAGGTAGGTAATAATAGTTATTAATTATTCCTATAAACAATTTTGACACGAATCATTTTGTATCCCTAAGGTATAATAGTGAGTTAACTTTAAACAAAGAACTGATTTCAGTGAGCCATAAAACTTCTTATCTGTGGAATGTAGACATTAACGTCCTTGATGGGGCGGGCTAGACCCGTAACCATAGCAACCCCAGAACCAATCAAAGCTAGCCTTCTCAAACTTTGATAAAAGCCAGAAATAACACACGCCCAGAGAGCATTTCTGGGAGAGCACAGACCGAGAGGGTTCGTTCGTTTAATGCTCCAATATATGCATATATTTAACAAATGTTAATGTTTGTCTCTGAATATCTGTAACTCCTGTTTGTCAAATAAATCTTTTATACCGAGGGCGAGGTCTCAGCTGTCTTGAACACGACGGTGGAGAAAGCCACAACAGATGGTGACCCCGACGTGCAGCTGGAGGACACACGGATTGGAACGAGTTGGTGCTGTGCACCGGCAGAGAGAACTGGGCCCGTTATCTTCTACTAACAGGTAAGTGGGTTACCTAAGTTGGCTGAAACGCCCAAAAACTCTGCTATTCGGCCGTAAACCAAATTCAGTCTTCCTCTGTGGGTGTTTAATACCATCTCCGGAAATAAAGATGGTTTATTTAAGTTAATTTACGGTGATTAGTGGTACTTCTGACAAACTGGGTTACGCGTATTCAGACACTTAGGGAGTTACACGCTGCGTGCGTGTCCTTTGCACGGCTTAGTTTAACATTTACGTGTATTTCGTAGATAGTTTCACGAGTGGGACTCATGACGGAGGGTGGTTGGGGACCTGCCGAAAAAGAAATAAACGAGTGGGACTCGTGCCGGAGGGTGGTCAGGGACCTGCCGGGGTTCACGTCGGACGTGAACAACATTTCCCTTTTCAGCGGTGGTGGCGTACAAGCCGTCACTTTGACGAAAGAGACGGAAATCGAGTCTGGGACTCGTAGCTACGTGCGCGTCTGCGTTGTGGAGTGTTGACTGCCCACTAAAAGTGACGCCATTAATAATTTAGTACAAAGGGAAATGTGAAAGTCTGGGACTTTAGGTAGATTTGCCAAATTTCATGTGGTCAGGGACCACATTAGTTTTAGGACGTTGTAATAACTTTTGTTTGTGCCGTGTTTTGTATGTTGTGTGAAGGCTTCAAGGCCGGGGGGTTGAGGGAGACAAAACAAAAAAAGAAAAAAGAGGGGGAAGTGAGTGAGTCTGTGTGTGGGGGCGAAGCGAAGGGTTAGTTTTTTTTTCTCTCTTTTTTTTTCTGTGTGTCTCTGTCCAGATAGGTGGTGTGTGGAGCTTCCATATCCTGACCGAAAGGGGGCGCTGTTGTATAAAGCAAGGACAAGTCTGTACTCACTGGGTTTTCATACCACAGACTTGTGAATTGTTTTGTCACAACGGGGCCAGCAGTGAATGACAATAAAAGATTTGAATGCCTGATTGTGTGAACGTTGTCATCAGGTGTCAAACTCATAAATGAGAAACATGTGACTCCTGTGGAAAGTCTACAGGATCAATACATGAGTTAAGAGCATATTGGTGAACAATCTAAAAGATATGGAACAATTTTGAATATGAAATAAGTAGAAACGCGCACAAAATATGGGAATTATCTAAAAAAGAGACAAGTAGCTAAAAACCAGCAGACCAATAGCTAAAACAAGCAGGAATAATCTTAAATTACCAGAAGTAAGTGGGTAGAGCTTGGTTTTCCTGAATTAGGTTGTAAAAGTTGAATTAATTTAAAGGAAAGATGGAATTAGCTGATATTGGCATGAAACAGCTAAATAGTATCTGAAATGTAAGCAGAAATATGTGAATCTTCCAAACATTAGCTGAAAGGAGCACAATGTTCAGAAATTAGCAGAAATAAGTCAGTAGAAGTACAAAAACGTTGAAGTAAGCTGAATACAGCTTAAAAGAGGGAGGAAGACATACTCTGATGTAATACATTCCGCGTGAGAAGGAACGAGGTGATGGATGAAAAGACTGTCAGACAGGGAGTTGTGGAAAACACCAAGTTAAGACCAAACGTGTGTGAGGTCAGGAATATCAGTAGTCCGATAGGCAAACAAACCACACTGTTTAATAAGGGTTCATTCACGGGAACAGTGGAGGAGACAGGAGGTGCTTGGAGGTGGTACATCATCAGGCAGGCTAGGAAGCAGCCTGACAGGTGGTCAGATGTTGGACCAGGTAAAACAAGGGTGAGCAGAGAGGAGGTCGTTGGCTGAACATTTTTAATGCTCTCATTTTAGGGGTGATCTTGGCAGGAGGAGATCTGAACGTCATTTTCAGTCACTGAACGTTGGGAGAGAAATGTAATACATTGTTTAAAATAGGAAGAAAACAGAAAGATATAGAGGCAGCGGACTTAGACAATATGAGGACGCAGTTGATTAAACCACAGCTGTCGGCTGCCAGACAAGAAACAGGGTGATAAGAGAGCAAGGTCGAAAAACAATTGTGTGTTCAATCAGTGTCGAAGGTAAAGGAGGAGGCAGTGACCTCTGGAATAGTTGATCTGCAGCAATGGTTTGAAACTCAAGGCCAGAGGGCCAGAGGGGGACATCCCGTGTACGAGCGGTAATTAACCGAATTTATACGAGAGATGGAGTCAGCTGGAGGTATTGTTGGAACAGCTCGCTGTGTGGGAAGATGAAGATGGCAGACAGCCACTCACTAAGCGGGTGAGGGACAGAGTTAAATTGACAACAAACGTACTGCACAGACATGCAAAGGTAGAGAGCTGCTGACAGAGAGCTGCTGACATGATGCAGAGAAGGAAGGTAGATGTTTTAGGTGTCCAAGAGACCAAGTGAAAGAGCAACAAGGCTCGCAGCATTGGTGCTGGGTTCAAACTGTTTTATCAGGGTGTGGATAGAAAGAGAAATGGAGTAGGGGTGGTCCTGAAGGAAGTGAGGACATAGGGTGCATAGGAAAGAGTGGAGTGAAGGAGGATGATTCGCTGTGGCGACTTCTGAAAAGGGAAAAGCCGAAAGAAGGAGAAATAAAACAGGTCAAATTAAGTTTAAGCATTTCTGGATGACACATTGTAAACAAATTAGCCAAAATTTCTTCTTGGAATTGACAATAAAATCAGGTTAAAAATTCAACTAAAAAACAACAAATTGGAAAATAAGTAATAAACAAAATCCTTGACACTTGTAAAATGAAGGAAAAAAATTATTCTGGTCAAAGAAACTCTTAACTAAACACAAATTGAAATGCTTGGGTTAAATAAATCAGTCTTAACTAAACTCAAATTGAAATGCTTGGGTTAAATTAATCAGTCTAAATGATTTTATCACATATTGAAAATGTTGTTTAGAGTTTAGGAGCTGTTTCCTTCTAAGAGCTACCTGAACTAGGTTATTTATGGGAAAACAACAATTCTAGTGGGTAAATGAAATGACTCTAAACATCTTGAGATTTCACACAGGTCCTATGAGTGCATAAGGAGAACAGAAATGAGTACATGGTGAGTTTAAGAAGTTGTGCTTTGTGAACAAAGGTGCATGTAGACGTTTTTGTGCAGTGCTAATGGTCTCTGTGAGGTCTTGAAGTGTAGACATAGTCTTAATTGAATTGAATTAGAAGAATTTTGTTTAGGATGCAGTGAACAAGCATAGTTATGAGATGGAAGAATTTGCAGATTTGTTATATAACAAGCAGTGATTACATATAATCATGCTGCCTAAACCTTTACAAAGTCTAAATGGATAATGTAGACCTGAGAGTGGTCCTCACTGTCAGGTGGTGAGTCAAAACACATATTCTAAAAGATTGAAGACATTATTTTGAATGGAATATTTTATGCAGTAGGCGTAAAGAATTGGATTGTGCAGTGTTTAATGAAGGTTTTCACTCTTATGTAATTGAGCGGTTAGAACATCCGTTGTGCAATCCAGGACACCAGAATGACTCTGTTGAAGGTAAACGTTGTGGTCCCAGAATAGAACTTGCTAACAGATGATTAATGTTGATAACAGATGAATGTTGAATCAGACTTTTAATAATTGGATTGTTTATTTTTCCTTCTCAGCAGCCTGAGAAGACAGAGTTGTGGATTGGGGAGGTGAGTCTGGCTAGGCCCACAGAACACATACAGGTAGTCTTCAGATACATACAGCAGCCATCTGAGTTTTGATCATGACTCTCTAGTGCTGGTTGCCGGATCGGATACCAGATGTGTTCAGGTGGACGCTGAAGTTGGGTCTGGGAAACTGACCAATGGGACGTTTCAAAGAAACTGTCAGTCGAGCACCACTGACACAACAACAAAGAAATTGTCAGCCAAGCAATATGGCTTTTCACTATGGAAACAAAGCAAAGATCTATCAGTCAAACAACAAACTGAATTAACTGTCCAGAGGGGGTCCTGGATTTTGTCAACAGCAGGAACATCCAGTCAAGTCTCGCGGTATGCTGAGCTATGAACTGCTGCACAAAGCTAAACTGGTCTCCAGACCAAGGGAGACAAACTGAAGACAGAAAGGCTGAAAGAAAAGCTGGTGGTCCATCTGTCCAAGGTCACTAACATCAACTGCAGCCTGGCGGAGGTGTCAACCCCACATTTGGTCTGTGATGGTCATCCGAGCGCCTTGGTGTCGTGATCAAAACTGCAGTTGGCTTTGATAATAATCACTCACATAGGCTCATTTTAAGACAGGTGCCAAAACATGACACAGGAGTACTACTGTGGGTGTGCTAGAGGATTTGCCCTTTTCCAATTGCTCTGAGATGGAAATTTGTTTTATTACCTCTAAACCTAAAAGGACGATGAATAATGCTCCCCACCCCTGAGCAAAATATTGACTTTTTAACTTTTCGCTTATACAGGTCACAAAGTCTCATTCAAGAGAAACCTGTACCTGAGACCTGATTTGGATTGAGTTCACTAATGTTTTCTAAAGTAATAATAAATGATTGTCCTTGCCTTGAATGAGCTCATTTGGTAGGTCTGGTTTGATACAGGGGATGCAATTTATTTAATGGTTAACTCTTTGGAAAATTACATAAGAGCTTGGGTTATATTTGGCTATTTTTTTTGCAAAACCTGGATTGAATAACAGTAGGGAGAAGATTAAAACTAAACCATATTTTATATTTCTGAAACTAATACTCAGACTGGGTGTTAGTAAATTATAGCTGGTAATACTTCGGATTTGAAACAGAAAACTGTTTCAAAAAGGGGAAAGGTGAAAGCTGCTCTTAGCAGGAAACAGTTCATACAATGATTAGATCATTACAAAATATACAAAGCAGGAAACAGTTCATACAATGAGTAGATCATTACAAAATATACAAAAATAACTTCTTAGGGTTTTATATTTAAATGAACAGCAAAAAGCCAATAGTAAGTCTGAAGCGTTTAAAGGATCATTTAGGATGATCACATTGACATTTGAAAAGTGGAATAAATCAGAAGCCTACAAAACGACATTGCACTTGTATATATCGGTTTAACAAAAGTATTTTTCTCTTTCTTTGTTGTAATGTGTACAGATTCCAGAAAAGGGGGACGCCCCTAGCATCAAAACACAGACTACTGAAGTGGATTTGAGCAAAGGTTAAGGAGAAATGTGGTGGTTTGGTATTTTTAAACACAACTGACTTGACTTGACTGGACTGGAATCTTAATTAGATTAACTGGGCTAATAAAAGGTTTCATGAACAAAGTATTTTAACCACATGTTTTACTGCTGAGGAACAGGTTCAGTGGTTATGAATTTTATGAATTTCTTCCTTGCTCCCCTCTCTCGCACAGACAGGTACCTGGAGGGAAGATTAAATTCCTCTTGTTTCTACAGTGTTATATGTCATTTGTTTAAAAACTTTTAAGGTTATATTGTATTTTGATGTTGTCGGCGCATGCGTTTAATGAAGTTCCTTCCACAGGCTCCAGGAGGAAGGAGGCCAGCATAGGAAATTACTTATTGTAGGTAGATCCGTTGACTACAAAGGCTTGGAAGGGTGGAGGACGGTACTAGAGTACACAGGTATCCCTGGAGAAGTCCAGTATGTACCTCATTTCAGTTTCAAGGGTATAGATGAATGTAAGAATAGCATTTTATTTCAGTTTTACAAGTTCTGTTTTATTATAACATTACAGTGTAAGAGTACACACTAGCAGTAGCAATAATGACCATCAGGGTGTCCAATAATTAAGAAACAGGTTGTACTCACTAGGAAGTAACCACAGTCAGTTTTTTTTTCCAGGCCCACAAATGGGTCATGGATCCCACAGATAAAATAATCAAAAGGCCATACAGGGTGTTTAACAATTCGCAAGCTTTGGTGTCCAGCTTTTCTCATCAAGAGGGAGAATCTCTGACCGAGGAGACTGACTACGGACCACCACACCGGACTGGGTCCTGCTAAAAAGAGGGATAGGACCCCACCAGGTGGTGGAGAGAACATCACACGCCATCAGTCTCCAGAAGGAGAGTGACACCTGTTACGACCACAACCAGTGCACCCCTGCAGAGGAGCTGGATCGATCGCTGGACCAGATTGAGGATGATCTGCTGGAACATCAGGAGTACACCTCCCCACTACACCTGGAGGAGGTGACAGGACCTTCTTGGGAGCTCACTCTTTGCCCCTTTGCCCTGGTAGAAAAAGGCAGTAGCAAACATTGGAGAAGAAGTCTCCACTCTGCCTAAGTCGGTCAGTCAGGTGGAACGGGGAAGGAAGGAAGATTCCCAGCCCTGACCGTGAAGAACAGAAGACGCGTCAAACTGACTTCAGTTTTGTCCCAATGCACACACACGTCATTTAGAATGTCTGATCAGACTGATAAAGGTTCTGAGGACTTAGCAAGAAGACATCTCCGCGGGCCGAATCCCGCCGAGCACCAAAAGGACCCTTGTGGACGAACAAGGCCTCCCACCGCAAGCTCAAGAACCAAAGACCTGCTAGATAGTCCTGTTTAAATTGAGTGTTTTGTCTTTTCCTGTTTAACATGAGTGTCTTGTCTTTTCTTTCAGTCATTCTGAGGAACAACCAGAGAAGGGTCGTGGATTCAATTGGAAACTCTTAACTATTCAAAATTTTACTCCATTCAATTGGGCATTTAATCATTCTAAAATACCACGAGGTATTTTAAAGGTGGTTTAAAAAGAGGTCAATTTTGGTATTAGGGTGGAGTTTTACTTATTTTAGTGTGTTGGGTATTTATCTTTTACTAGGAGTGTTGTAGTGTTTTTTGTATTTTTATAAAGGTTATTCGTTTGGTATTTTTTACAGGTTTTGAAGGGTTTTAACCATGGGTCTGGTCCAAGACCCCTGGAGGGTTGCAGTAAGTTTGGGTGGGGTGGCAGTGTTACTCACTTCCATCTGTAAACATCCAAAAGGGTGTGATCTCCCATGAATATG
>NW_023619006.1:0-16714 GCF_014905685.2 Nematolebias whitei
TACACATGTATATATATATATATATATATATACATATATATATATATATATACTCCTCTCGGTGGACTCACATGAGTGGAGTCCGTCAGAAGTTCCACTCAGAGGTGGAAGATGTCATAATCCCCACAAGACTCGAAGAGCTCTGGATCACGCCTGGACTTCTGTTCTCCCAGCACTGCAGCTGCAAACGACTGAAGCCGAAGCCTGAAGCGACTGGTTTGAACTAGGAAGTACCGACATTTAAAGAGTTCTATTTCCGGTTCATTTGGGAGGTTCCTGATTGGTCAATTCGACCAGACAGGGGTGTGTTTTTGTGACGTAAGAGGTCACTAGTAGTCAGGAAAACAGAAAGTGTTTTGGAACAGATTGAAAATGTTTTTAGAGACAAAGAGAGAAATGTTTGGACGAGTTGGGTGAAAACAGGTGCCAGCTTCTCTATTTACGTCTGAGAGGATTTAAAAACATGATAGTTCGTTCCAACAACTTGTTTTGCGTTTGACTCCAACCTTGGACCAACTTACACTTGCTCATTCAAAGACAGAAAATCAGAAAATGCATAATTACTCTGTAACAGACCTTAACATGATTTCTACTTTGCATGAGGATTAAAAATCATTATTACTGTTTCACAGTTGATTTAAAATGATTAGTTCACTGCAACATCTAAAAATGGTTTGAACTAAACACACTTTGATTATCAAACATTTGTAAAATAGTAATGATAAAAGAAAAGAGAGTGTTCTTTCAATTGATCAGTGCAGGACACTTAAAAAGTCTTCTGGATGGACTTGATTTGTGTTTCTGGACTCAAATCAATGAAATACAGTTCTTGTTCCAGGAAGGCCCCTCAAGGCCAGATTTGACCTGAGGCCTAGTTCACTACAGTCCCCCCTTTGGAAATCATCCCCTGTCCATGGGGATGAATTCCAACATGAATTTACGCCTTCGAATGTCCCTGGTCTTGATGTAATCCAGCAAGGAAAACAAAAGTCAAAGGAGGTAATTCCACAATGTTCTTGGTAATTCCATTGTGTTGATGATAATTCCATAATGTTGTTGGTAATTCCATTGTAGCAATGCTTTAACCCCTTGGAAACAGAGTCTGTAATCCATTGGAAAAAGTCATAATCCACAACGGTAAATCCACAACGAATGGAGGTGTTGATTGATCAGCAAACAGAGGGGTTCCCTTGGATTGAACTGAAGATGCGGCCACTGGATGAAGATTGGAGACCAACGTCAGGATTGCAGGTCTCCTCCAGCAAAGGTCGTCGCTGGGTGGATGTCCAGTCTGTGCCGTTCTGGTTCAATGTGACATGCAATTATGTGGTTTAAGGTGGGCTTATGAAGGGGATTTTACATAAGGCCTTAAACTATATGCACCTGGTGTGTAAGCTATTATGATTGGGAACAGCTACAGCTACCAGTTAAGGGATGGAACATGCTGAAAAGGGTAACTATAGGGGTTTATACCTATAGAAGAGTGTTCCAAACTATTTTTCCATTCCTAACTTGGTTTAAGTTAGATTTACATGGTAAAATATAGTTTGGTTCAATTGTCTGTTGTCTTTTAGACGAACGACTTGAGATTGGGTGTTTGGTTTCCCCATAAATGTTTTTGGAAGTCTATGGCGAGACTCATCAAAAAGAATTAGCTATCCCCCCGAATAGAATTGTTCGAGTAGGTTCGGCTTACGCGTTGTGAGATCAATGTAGATTATGGTACTTAAGGTAGCATTAATCTACATTGACTCCGCAAAGATTGCATTTTAACGAATGAACTGCATGTTGGCATGGTTAAAGGCCTCTTAGTCTCTAACTTAACTACACACAAAATTCATTCTTGCTTGGGGTGTTCAGAAACAATACCAAAAACCAATTAAACGATGTCTCAACATCGACAAAAACAGTGACTAAGCAACCAGAAAAACAACGTTTCAACATTGACAAAAGTAGTGATTAAGCAACTAGAAAACGACATTTCGGTGCGTCACTCACTCTGAATGTCAGATTTGCTCACGTTATCGCGTCTGGTAGCATTATCCTAACTGGCGTCACCCCCCTTCGGTCATGGGAGACCGCGAACACGGGTGAGGACGTCGCTCCATGAGCTAAAGTTAGGTCGTCCTTGAGTAGTTTTAACTGTTTGCGCAGCTGAAAGAGGACTTTAAGGTCTGGATTGGAATCCAGTTCGACTTTCGATGGAGTGTATTTGTCTGGGTCAGTCAGATACAGGATCATCGATTTAATTGCAGGATCATCCAAATTCTGAAGTTGGATGATGTCTGGGTCAGTTGAAAATTACTTTTCATATTTTAAAAGAACTTGGCGAAGTTTGTCTCTTTCTTCATCAGATGTCAGAGCGTCGGCTTGGGCGACCACCTGTTCAATCTGTGATGAGACAGTTAAGGGTTCTTGCTCCGTGGGGAGCTCCAACGAATCCCTTTTTGAGTCGTCGGACCTGTCTATGGGTAAGACACCATAGGTTTGAGGTCCTTGGTCGACGTCATCGGTTGAGAAAAGAGCTATGGCCTGTGTTGGTTTTGTTAACCATACTGGCCCAGTTTCTTGACTCGGTACCAGGTTATCTGGGAGTCCTCCCAGAACTGGAATGCCTAGTTCAAAATCATGAAAATCAGGTTCTGAGTGTTCAGCTTGCGATGACTTATCATCGTTTGTGTGAGAGTTTACCCCCCCTTCGTCCGATGAGGGGTTGTTGGAGGCAACAACAATAATATCTTGGTGTGTTCCACCGACATCTGTGACGTTGTCATTCGCGCCTTCAGATTTAGTAGCGATCACATCACTACATAGTGCTCCTGGTTGGATTCCCATTTCAGCGTTTTTCAAAGTTTCTAAAAACCTGCGTATTTTCTCTGTCTCTTCCGAGCTCAGAGGTGTAGGGCCTTGTATCTGGAACTTTTGTGATTTTATCGCCTCGGCTCGTTTCGTCCGAGGTGGGGGAGGGTTAGGTACGTCTTTTGGGGGTTCCTTTTCGGACTTCCCTTGACAATATGGGTCCTCTTGGATCCCATATCTTTGCGTCCTACGCTCACTCCATTTACAATAATCACGTTCAACCTCTGAAAGAGGAGCTTTTTTGTCCCAGCGTGCACCTTCATTACACGGTTTGTTAGTTTGAAAATACTGCCTTTTCTCACCTGTTTTAGGAGGAGGGGTCAATGCACGCCGTCCTTCCATTTCTAGGGAGTGGGGTTTAACCTTTATACCAGGAAACACCTCTATGGGCGTCTTAGCATGAGAACATGCCTCAAACACATTCACAGCACACTGTTTAATCTCATTGATGGATTTTTCTTTGAAATTTGCCATAATTTGTACTGACATGCGTATGTCAGTGTGGAGATTTTTGCTGAAAACAAATTTAAAACCTTCTTCTTCCTCCATTCCGGTTTCATTTCTGTAACCAAAATAAGCTTGGAAGATTCTTTTGTAATAGACTTTTGGATGTTCATGCTTGCCCTGCGTGACCTTGTCTGCGGCTGGGAAACCAGCAGGTCCCGTGCAGGGGTCGTACTCTCTGATCAAAGCTTCACACAGAAGGTTGTAGTCCTTTCTCGTTGCATCAGGTAGACGCTCGATGAAGGTGAACACCTCTCTGTCCGAAGTGAGCCTTATCAGACTGATTTTATCCTCCACCGTAGCATTAGGATAACCATTCAGCCTGAATTCAATGTCTTTGAGGTACGCTTTTGTTCCAGTTGAACCCATTGGTCCTGGTACAAAGCGTTGTACATATTTTGAGAGTTTCAGCAGAACATCTATTGAAAGAGGAAGTTTCCATGCACGCTGTTGCATGTTTGGTAGAGGAGACCTGTTCAGGTCTGTTCCTACCACTTTAGGTGAGGGTGGAGGTGTTTCTCTACACACATGTGGAGGTGGCAGAATGGGATTAAGAGCAGGAGGTGCAACAACATCTTTCTGAGGTGGTTGTGGGTGACCTGGACTCTGACCTTGGTCTTTTTTGAGTTCCAGACAAACTCGCCCCACGTCAGAACTTTTATTTGTTGCCGCGGCTAGTTTCTCCTCACAAGCTTTCAGGCGTTCCTGTGATGTTTGACATTCACCTTGTAAACGCACACAATGTTGGAGTAATGCCGCTTTTTCCATTCTGCATTCGTCACGTTGTGTTTTAAGCACATCTATCTCAGCTTTGTAGCGGGAAACTTGTGACATTTTCTCGTCGTGATCCCGTCTTAATGCAAAGTATCCTCTGGACAACAGCTCTTTAGCATCCCTGGCTTCTGTTAGTGATGCATTAAGTAACTGTATTTTGCTATTCAGTGAATCAATTTCTGCACGTGCATCTTGCTGTGATTGAAACATCTGTTCAAAATGTTTTTTTGTGAGGATCTCGTGTTCACTTTTAAATTGAAGGAAGTGTTCTTCAATTTCCTGAACCACCTCTTTTTCGCTGTTTAACCTTATCTCAAGGTCGTCAGCTTTTTCTACCACTGTATAGAATGATTCTTTCAGCAAAAGCACAATTTTAGCCAGCTTTTCATTGCTTGACTTTGTAATTTCTGTAGAGGTCACACTCTCTGCAACCTCCATCAGATTGTCCAATAACTCTTTTGGGTTCATGCTGTCCACCTGTTCGCCATATGGATGTAAGGATCCTGTGAGCAGCGTCAACGCTCTCTCTAAACAGTCCTTCATCCCACAAGGATCAAAATCCTTTTCTATCACACCTGTCATGGTTATTCACTGTTCAGCACTTTATCTGGTTAAAACAGTTGCCAGCTTCAGATATTTCAACAGGTGAATATTTGTATTCAAGTGAGCAGTGAGTTTCACACACTTTTTAAGCTCTGGGTTTACACAAAAGTACTGTTATAAGTCAACTTATTCAGAGGAATGGGCACCTGTTCGTAGGTTTTACCCCAATTCATGAATATTTAAGTAAATGCTTCTCTGCAGTGTTACTTTTTAATGTGCTTATGTTTTAACAGATACTAGATTACCAAGCTTCTCAGTGTTTTTTACTCTATAGCACTGATCTTAATAAACCTGCAATTTTTCTAAAAAGTCTCACAGCAACATCAGTTTAAAAACGCTTTTTAAACCGTTCACTTCCAGAAATTCGCTATTTTAACAGTTACTCATTAACCAGGTGGGCGAAAGAAAAAAAAAAGAAAAATTATGAGGAATTATCAGTCCCTCTTCTGGAAAACTGTTATACTCCTCTTCCAACAGCAGGTGGCGGTGTTAGCTTTATACCAGCAGGAGCCTATGACAACTTCCTGTGGACGTTCTGTTGACATCCTGTTGTTAGCTTCTTAGCTTAAAATTAGCTTCGGCTAAAACTCGGTCAAATCAACATTTCTGAACGGATTTAAAGCTTAAACGTGGCGCTGTTTCAACAAGCACGACTTTTTTGCATGAACATGAGTTTTGGGGACATGTGGCAAATTTTATTTAGCGATTTTAAGCACAGAAAAGGCTTCGGTTCAACCGAGCTTTACAACCTGACATCAGAGGAAGTGACGCAGACACGTCACTCATTTCTCAGTGTATCAGAGTGTTCCAACTCAGCGGTTTTCAGCCAATCGCTGCTCGCCATGACCTGAGGCCTAGTTCACTACAACATTAATGATCCGCCCACTAAAGGTTAACTATACACCCACTAAAGGGGAACTATGGGCACTGTAGAGACATAAATAAACCGGTCCCACTGGAACCGGCCTAAATAAGCCCCAATAGGGTCCTACAGAAACCGGACCTGTGGATAAGGGGCTTGGAGGGGGGGGGGACTGAGAAGGAACAGTGATTGATGTACAGACTTGCTTTGCTAGATCATTTGTGTGTAAATAGGAGATTTTAAGTTACGATGCTCTTAATAACCAAAGTATTTCTCTTTCTTCCTTTGAATGTGTACAGGATGGTTCTCTTAGGGGGACACCCCTAGACCCAAAAGAACAATGAAAATGTGGTGGATCTGTGTTCTTAAATACATTTGATTTGATTTGACTTGACTTGACTGGATTGGACTGAAAGAAATTAATTGGGTTTTCATGTATAAAGTGTTTTAAGCACATTTTTACGATAGTCATGTATTGTGAAACTTGTGTTTTTGTTTTACCTAAACAGATCTCCGGAGGAGCTATGGCAGAGCTGAATAACTGATTTTGACTTCCTTTTATTTTTCCAGCTTCATTTATCAGCAAACTCAATGTTTAATGCTGTATTGTGCTGTTTTGAGGACAGGGTGATCAATGAAAATATATTTTCTGCGCATGCGTTTACTAAATTCTTTCCCACAGGCAGGAGGAGATAAGACAAATAAAAGTTATTATCTTAACTAAAAATTAACATCACTCATGCCAAATATTCACCACTAAACTTTGAAACCTTAACTCTTCTGATTACTCATTTTCACTGCATGTTGTAATCACATATTGCTGTGTTTTCTTGTGAAAAATAACTTTGCTTCTTCCAGGAAGATCCAGAGTAAGGACTCTGGAGAAATCCAACATATCCTTTTTGAGGTTCAGGTTTGTAAATGTGAAAAAAGGGGATGAAAGTATGAATGGAATGTGACTTATGTTGTTCTATAAAACCATTACAGTGTAGAAGTAATAATGAAATATTTTATATTGACAACCCCCTTTTAGTGGTAGAGATAGAAAATACAGTCGCGTGCCATAGAGGGCTGAAATTGGATTGAGTTTGGAGATATGTGTTGTACTTTCATCCTCAACAATACAGCTCCTGACGGGTCAGTGACCAGGGCACTGGAGGGATTGAGGATGCTGAGTGTACTGGTCGTATGTGGTTGCTGCTGTGTTCCCTGTGTGAGATCACTCGTGGTGCGTTGTATCACCTCGACCATCGAGAAAGGGAGCAGGGACAGACCTTCTGGATATCAGATGTTGTCAACCAGCGATTCTTCAAGCCACACGGAATTCGAGCTCTCCCTGGTGGCATAACCCAAGAACTGCTGACACTGGCTTCATAACCTGTCTCCTAACATGTGTTTTACACCATTTTTCTTTGCTTTAAGTTGATTCTTATACATATTATAATTACATGTGTTACTTTGCTTCCCCTGCTCCCAAGTTACTGTTGAGTATTGGTTTGAATATTTTATCATACTGCTAGCAATAGGAAACTTAGATAAATGTATGTGGCCACATCTTAACTTTTACTAAAACTCTCTCTCTTTCAGTCTGTGACAACGCGACGGAACGATGCCTCTATGAGATGGACCTTAATTGTACAACCAATTCGTAGTCATTGTTGAAGACGCAGGCCAACAACTTGTGGTCCTTTTAAAATACAGGCATCCACTGTGCGCTTTGTAACCAACTGACAGAGAATTACATTTTTAGACATTGTATTGCGTTTTTTCAATAAGTTGTGCTATATTTATCTTATTAATGGCTCATTTGATTACTATTGTTAGATAATTTAAACAGCAATTTTGTTAAACTTATGACACAGGGTAAGGATGATTGTGAGAGTGCACTGGAATGCCATCTTGGTCGTCATCACAAGGGGCGTGAGGCGTTGTGCTGTTTTTACCCCGCACCACTATACCGTTGCCCTGGGGATTTTTCCGGCACAAGTTCTGGACACTCGTCAGGGACAGATGTTTGTAGCCAAAGAGGTGGTCCCTTTGGAGGGACCAAAAGGGGGAAATGTTGTATAATGTCATCTTTTATGCTATGCTTTGACATGAAATATTTCTCTGTGTATGGTAAAAACTGCAAAATCATGATGTACGTCATAGAAGTTCATGATGTGCGTAACTCCTTGTACAAGAGAACCAGAGACTGTTGCTATCTTGCTGGAACAGACCACTGTCAGCTGGGGCAGTGGGCGAAAAAACGAGACCATGCCAGACCACACCCAGGAGCATCGACTGACCCAGAGAACAACATCACGATAAGGAAATCCCAATGTAACTGACAACACTGTATTTAAACGAAGCAAAGACATTTGTAACTTAGGCGTGTTTTTGATGGATGTAAGGTGCATGTGAGACCGTCTCCCTTTCCAGTGTCGTGAAGGTAAAATAAATCTTTGTCTGAATTCAGAACCACTTCTCAGGCTGTGTTTTATGACTCTGTCCTCCTTCCACTGAACGATCTCGAGTTGAGACAGTTTTTGAGCTAAGTGTCCTGAGGGTTGTTTCTCATAGTCTGAAGACCTCAACAACACTCAACGATGGATAAACCCGGAGATATTTAAACACTCTATGACTAATAAACCCTGAGATATTTAAACACTCTTCGGCAAATACACTGTTGTGTTTTTAATCTCACTTCTCCACCCGAGTCTGAAGTTACCTTTTCAATCCTGCAGGGGTCAGTCAAATCATGCACATCAGATAAGACAAACGCACCTTCAAATTTATGAATATTTAATAAGTAAAGAAACTCAGAAGTCAATAAAGTAGTCCCATCATAAAGTAGTCACAAATTCACAAGCATAAACAGTGGATTAGTTAAATGCAGTCATTATTTTAACATATTATTAATTGGATGCATCCCTTTAAACTCTACAATACAACCTTGTTTAAGGAGGAATCTGAAAACGTCCGTCACACTGCTCCATTTTGCTGGCTGCGTCCCTCTCCGTCTGCTCACTCCTCTCTGGAGAAAACTCTGCACATCCTTTGTTCTGTGAAAAAGGGGCGTTCCTCTTCACAGCAAAACTAACTTTTCAGCGCGCTCTGAGTCTGCTGTCATGATTGGCCAGTTTTCAATCCAATCAGAAGTGGTTTACATCGTGTTACATTATGTAAACAGGAACCGACTTCAATCTGTGGGAGCCTCTTCAAAGTAAAACAGGAAGTGGGTCAATTTCAAAATAAAATAAGAATAGGAATGTTAAATTCAACAAAGAACACAATCTTTATTTCACAACAACACCCAGAGATATTTAAACACTCTACGACGAATAAACCCTGAGATATTTAAACACTCTACGATGAATAAACCCGGAGATATTTAAACACTTTATGACAAATAAACCCAGAGATATTTAAACACTGTACGACGAATAAACCCGGTCTCCTCACCAAAAGCGAGAGCTCAGAACAACACCTATCCTGTGTTCCATGGACGCCATAAGTACCATTGAAACGGTCCAAGAAAACAGAAAGAAAGAAAAAATAAAATCCCGAACTTAAAAGGCACTTATACACTCACCCTGAACAACACATAAAAAAAAAAACAAGCAATGATTGTAAATGTTGCAACACCATCTTAATCCCAACACATAAATCAGTAAGAAGCACACCCAAAATGGTCGGCAGAGGGCCAGAACTGCACAGAAAAGGTTGAAACTCAGCTACCGGTCTCAAAATAATATCTAAAACAAGGCCTTCATATATAAGAAAATGTGATCTTGTACTCTGCTTGCAGTTATGTATATGCATAGCACCGGACACATGAATTTTAGATCAAATTCTCAAATACCATCGGAAACAAATGGTCGACTGTCATGAACCATGGGGAAAAATCACTCCACAGTCAACTACTACAATTTTAGCATGCCCAATGTTTAGAGAGGGAAAATGAAAATATTTTCTGCCTACCTTTTCATATTACGGCACCGTTTTACTGCAGAGCGATGTTCCCCCAACCGAAGCAAAAAAGGAAAACAACTCCCTCCCCACTTATGTTCCTGCTACCAGAACTAATGTCTGGGGTCACCAAATTGTAAAAACGTGTTCTGTTCTGAAGCAAGGAGAGGAGGAGCAACTGTCTTCCATTTCAGAAGGTTTATTTCACATGTAAAGTACAAGATCACCAGCCCTGGGCCATTGTATCTCCACCATGCGGTCACGAACAATGGCCCTGAAAGTAAATAGACAACCCATCTTCTTCAGAGCTCGGCCACACCTCCTGGAATCATCACCAACATCGACGAATGGGAAGTCCTACTCTATCATGTGACCCAGCTCTCAACCAATAATATCTAGCCATCTTGTGTTCTATAATGGGTGGGTGCGTGAATGTTGGGAGTTGTAGGCATGTAACCAAAACTACATTTTCTACCGGAAACGGAATCAGAACATGTTTTTAACACAATGTCATTCTAAATATCAATTATTCCACTGGACTCGTTCTGCGGACCGCATTCGCTTCGACTGTTGTGTCATGCAAGTGTCTCGTGCTTATTTGGAGCTGCGGTGATTCTGAAAAACCTTTTTTTAAGGCCACCGGCTCGTTTTGTGTGGAGGATGTGTGAGGAGCCACTGTGAGGTCATCCGAGCTGACAGACCGGCTAAAATCAGACACTTTAATCTTTGAATGATGTTTTATTTCAAAGCTCGTGTCATCATTACACACATCCTCCGCAAACCGTCATTTTGAATCTTCTCCCCCGTGAGCTCTGCGGTTTGTTGTCCCAGGGCACCGCCTGTTAGCGATCTCAGGGAAACGCTGAACCTCCGGTTACCGGGATGAGAAGGGCTGATGTCTGACGGGCGGGGCTAGCAGTGTAGCGGAGCGGGGAGACGCTGCTGCAGCCGTGGAACGTTGTTGTTGTTTTCTTGAAATTGGTCCCGAACAGCGCATCCGTCGCTGATGGGGCCCTCCAACAAAAAAGCCTTCTGCAGCTCCTCCTAGAGGGAGGGTGAGTGACGAGCCAGGTGGACCTCTGGAAAACCTCGTACTCCGGGCTGCGATGCGAGACCGGCAGACAGCTGAAGAGGCACACAGGTTGAGGATGACGTCAGCTGCCTTGCAGAGGGAGCTCTACGTCTCATCCAGCCTCTTCGGTCAGAGCGTTCGACTGTTAACTGAAAGTTTGGTGGTTCTAATCCACCCAGGGACAAGCTCACACCTTATAGTGTAGTGTTTAACTGTCTAACAACTTTATCCAGTCTGATGTCAAGCATTCTTTTCAGTCTGAAGAAAAAAAAACTTTGTTTTAAAAAAGTGAATGTACCAAACTTTTGCAAGTCCCTTTTTTGTTTAAAGCAAATACAAGAATGCCACGTTTGCAATATTAAAAAAAACTGATATACCTAAAAAAAAAAAAAAGCATGCGCAGAGCCACAAATTTTACGTCAGTCATGTCTCTGTGGAGCGATCGGTCAACTCGTTCAGCTGTTAACCGAAAGGCTGGTGGTTCAAATCCACCCAGAGTCAAGCTCAGGTCTTATCGTGAAGTGATTAACTGTCTAATAACTGTATCCAGTCTGAGGTCAAGCATTCTTCTCTTTCAGTCTGAAAACAAAAAACTTTGTTTTAAAAAAGTGGAATGCACCAAACTGTTGTAAGTCCCTTTTTTTGCCCAAGCAAATACAAGAATGAGACGTTTGAAACACTACCAAAAAACTGATATACCTAACAAAAAAAAAAAAAGCATGTGCAGACTCACAATTTTTTTTGTGTCCCATGTCTCTGTGGCGCAATCGGTCAGCGCATTCATCTGTTATCAAAAGGTTGGTGGTTCAAATCCACCCAGAGACGTGCTCAGGTCTGATCAATTTCTGTATAATTGTCTAATAACTCTAAAGAGTCTGATGGTAACCATTGTTCTCTTTCAGTGTGAAGAAAAAAAAGTTTTAAAAACGTGGATGGCACTAAAGTTTCGCAAGTCCCATTTTTGTTAAAAGCAAATACAAGAATGCCAAGTTTGAAATATTACAAAAAAACATGTACCTAAAAAAAAAAAAAAAGCATGCACAGACTCACAAATTTTATGTTACCCCATGTCTCTGTGGCGCAATCGGTCAGCGCGTTCGGCTGTTAACCAAAAGGTTGGTGGTTCAAATCCACCCAGGGACGAGCTCAGCTCTTATCAAGTTATTAATAACTGTCTAATAACTGTAACGAGTCTTATGTAAACAAATCTTCTCTTTCAGTCTGATGAAAAAAACTTAGTTTAAAAAAAAATGGAAAGTACCAAACTTTTGCAAGTCCCTTTTTTTCCAAGCAAATACAAAAATGCCACATTTGAAATATTAAAAAAACTGACATACATAAACAAAACAAGCACACGCAGGCTCACAAATTTTATGTGACCCTTGTCACTGTGCCACAACCGGTTAGCGCGTTCTGCTGTTAATTGAAAGGTTGGTGGTTCAAATCCACCCAGGGACGAGCTCATGTCTTATCGAGTTGTGTATAACTGTCTGGAAACTGTAATGATTCTGATGTCAACCAATCTTCTCTTTCAGTCTGATGAAAAAAACTTAGTTTTAAAAAAGTGGAATGTACCAAACTTTTGCAAGTCCTTTTTTTGTTAAAAGCAAATACAAGAATGCCAAGTTTGAAATATTACAAAAAACTGATATACCAAAAAAAAAAAAAAAAAGCATGCGCAGACTCACAAATTTTATGTAACCCACGTCTCTGTGCTGCAAACAGTCAGCGCTTTCGGCTGTTAACCGAAAGGTTGGTGGTTCAAATCCACCCAGGGACGAGCTTAGGTCTTATCGTGTAGTGTTTAACTGTCTAACAATTTTATCCAGTCTGATGTCAACCATTCTTCTCTTTCAGTCTGACGAAAAAAAACTTTGTTTCAAAACAGTGGATGTCACCAAACTGTTGCAAGTCCCTTTTTTTCCAAGCAAATACGACAATACCAAGTTTGAAATATTAAAAAAACTGACATACATAAACAAAAAAAGCACACGCAGGCTCACAAATTAGTGACCCATGTCTCTGTGCCTCAAACAATTAGCGCGTTCGCCTGTAAACAGAATGGGTGGTGGTTCAATTCCAATCAGGTACAAGCTCAGGTTTAATCAAGTTGTGTATAACTGGCTAATAACTCTAACTAGTCTGATGTATACCAATTTTCTCTTTCAGTCTGAAGAAAAAATACCTTTGTTTTGAAAAAGTGGAATGTACCAAACTTTTGCAAGTCCTTTCTTTGTTAAAAGCAAATACAAGAATGTCAAGTTTGAAATACTAAAAAAAAACTGATATACCTAAAAAAAAAAAAAAGCATGCAGACTCACAAATTTATTGCAACCCATGTCTCTGTGGCGCAATCGGTCAGCGCGTTCGGCTGTTAACCGAAAGGTTGGCGGTTCAAATCCACCCAGGGACAAGCTCAGCTCTTAGTGAGTTATTTATAACTGTCTAATAACTGTAATGAGTCTGATGTAAAAAAATTTTCTCTTTCAGTCTGATGAAAAATAACTTAGTTTTAAAAGTGGAATGTACCAAACTTTTGCAAGTCCCTTTTTTGTTAAAAGCAAATAGAAGAATGCCAAGTTTGAAATACTACAAAAAAACTGATATACCTAAAAACAAAAAAAGCATGTGCAGACTCACAAAGTTCTTCTAACCCATGTGTCTGTGGTGCAACCGGTCAGCGCGTTCAGCTGTTAACCAAAAGGTTGGTGGTTCAAATACACCCAGAGAGGAGCTCAGGTCTTATCGCATAGTGTTAAACTGCCTAATAACTCTAACTAGTCTGATGTATACCAATTTTCTCTTTCAGTCTGAAGTCTGAAGAAAAAATACCTTTCTTTTGAAAAAGTGGAATGTACCAAACTTTTGCAAGTCATTTTTTGGTTAAAAGCAAATACAAGAATGCCAAGTTTGAAATACTACAAAAAAACTGATATACCTACTAAAAAAAAAGCATGCGCAGACTCACAAATTTATTGAAACCCATGACTCTGTGGCGCAATCGGTCAGCGCGTTTGGCTGTTAATTGAAAGGTTGGTGGTTCAAATCCACCCAGGGACGAGCTCAGGTCTTATCGTGTAGTGCTTACCTGTCTAACAATTTTATCCAGTCTGATGTCAAACATTCTTCTCTTTCAGTCTGACGGAAAAAAAAACTTGCTTTCAAAAAAGTGGATGTCACTAAACTGGTTCAAGTCCCTTTTTTTCCAAGCAAATACAAAAATGCCACGTTTGAAATATTAGACTGACATACATAAACAAAAAAAGCACACGCAGGCTCACAAATTAGTCACCCATGTCTCTGTGCCTCAAACGGTCAGCGCATTCGGATGTAAACCGAAGGGGTGGTGGTTCAATTCCAATCAGGTACAAGCTCAGGTTTAATCAAGTTGTGTATAACTGTCTAATAACTCTTACTAGTCTGATGTATACCAATTTTCTCTTTCAGTCTGAAGAAAAAAAACTTTGTTTTGAAAAAGTGGAATGTACCAAACTTTTGCAAGTCCTTTTTTTGTAAAAAGCAATTACAAGAATGCCAAGTTTGAAATATTACAAAAAAACTGATATACCTAAAAAAAAAAAAAGCATGCGCATACTCACAAACTGTATGTAACCCATGTCTCTGTGGTGCAATCGGTCAGCGCATTAGTTGTTAACCAAAAGGTTGGTGGTTCAAATCCACCCATTGAAGAGCTAAGGTCTTATCATGTAGTGTTTAACTGTCTAACAATTTTATCCAGTCTGATGTAAACAAATCTTCTCTTTCAGTCTGAAGAAAAAAAACTTTGTTTCAAAAAAGTGGAATGTACCAAACTGTTGCAAGTCCCTTTTGTTCCAAGCAAATACAAAAATGCCACATTTGAAATATTAAAAAAACTGACATACATAAACAAAAAAAGCATACGCAGGCTCACAAATTTTATGTGACCCTTTTCTCTGTGCCGCAAACAGCATGTTCTGCTGTTAACCGAAAAGTTGGTGGTTCAAATCCACCCAGGGACAAGCAAAGGTCTTATTGTGTAGTGTTTAACTGTCTAACAATTTTATCCAGTCTGATGACAAACATTCTTCTCTTTCAGTCTGACGAAAAAAAAAAACTTGCTTTCAAAAAGTGGATGTCACCAAACTGTTGCAAGTCCCTTTTTTTCCAAGCAAATACAAAAATGCCACGTTTGAAATATGAAAAGAAAAATGACATACATAAACAAAAAAAACACACGCAGACTCACAAATTTTATGTGACCCTTGTCTCTGTGCCGCAAACGGTTAGCGAGTTCTGCGGTTAAATGAAAGGTTGGTGGTTCAAATCCACCCAGGGACGAGCTCAGGTCTTATCGAGTTGTGTATAACTGTCTGGAAACTGTAATGATTCTGATGTCAAACAATCTTCTCTTTCAGTCTGAAGAAAAAAATCTTAGTTTAAAAAAAGTGGAATGTACCAAAGTTTTGCAAGTCCCTTTTTTGTCAAAAGCAAATAGAAGAATGCCAAGTTTGAAATATTACAAAAAAACTGATATACCTAAAAACAAAAAAAGCATGCGCAGATTCACAAAGATTTTGTAACCCACATCTCTGTGGTGCAATCGGTCAGCGCGTTCGGCTGTTAACCGAAAGGTTGTTGGTTCAAATCCACCTATCAAAGGTCTTAAAGTGTAGTGTTTAACTGTCAAACAATTTTATCCAGTCTGATGTATAACATTCTTCTCTTTCAGTCTGACGAAAAAAAACTTGCTTTCAAAAAGTGAATGTCTCCAAACTGTTGCAAGTCCCTTTTTTTCCAAGCTAATACAAAAATGCCACGTTTGAAATATGAAAAGAAAACTGACATACATAAACAAAAAAAAGCACACGCAGGCTCGCAAATTTTATGTGACCCTTGTCTCTGTGCCGCAAACGGTTAGCGAGTTCTGCTGTTAAATGAAAGGTTGGTGGTTCAAATCCACCCAGGGACGAGCTCAGGTCTTATTAAGTTATTTATAACTGTCTAATAACTGTAAAGATTCTAATGTAAAAAACTCTTCTCTTTCAGTCTGACGAAAAAAAACTTAGTTTTAAAAACATGGAATGTACCAAACTTTTGCAAGTCCTTTTTTGTTAAAAGCAAATAGAAGAATGCCAAGTTTGAAATACTACAAAAAAACTGATATACCTAAAAACAAAAAAAGCATGCGCAGATTCACAAAGATTTTGTAACCCACATCACTGTGGTGCAATCGGTCAGCGCGTTCGGATGTTAACCGAAAGGTTGTTGGTTCAAATCCACCTAGCAAAGGTCTTAAAGTGTAGTGTTTAACTGTCAAACAATTTTATCCAGTCTGATGTATAACATTCTTCTCTTTCAGTCTGACGAAAAAAAACTTGCTTTCAAAAAGTGAATGTCACCAAACTGTTGCAAGTCCCTTTTTTTCCAAGCAAATACAAAAATGCCACGTTTGAAATATGAAAAAAAACCTGACATACATAAACAAAAAAAAGCACACGCAGGCTCACAAATTTTATGTGACCCTTGTCTCTGTGCCGCAAACGGTTAGCGAGTTCTGCTGTTAAATGAAAGGTTGGTGGTTCAAATCCACCCAGGGACGAGCTCAGGTCTTATCAAGTTATTTATAACTGTCTAATAACTGTAAAGATTCTAATGTAAAAAACTCTTCTCTTTCAGTCTGACGAAAAAAAACTTAGTTTTAAAAAAGTGGAATGTACCAAACTTTTGCAAGTCCTTTTTTGTTAAAAGCAAATAGAAGAATGCCAAGTTTGAAATACTACAAAAAAACTGATATACCTAAAAAATAAAAAGCATGCGCAGACTCACAAAGTTTTTAAAACCCATGTCTCTGTGGCGCAATCGGTCAGCGCGTTCGGCTGTTAACCTAAAGGTTGGTGGTTCTAATCCACCCAGGGATGAGCTCAGGTCTTATCAAGTTATTTATAACTGTCTAATAACTGTAAAGATTCTGATGTAAACAAATCTTCTCTTTCAGTCTGATATAAAAAAACTTAGTTTTAAAAAAGTAAAATGTACCATACTTTTGCAAGTCCCTTTTTTGTTAAAAGCAAATAGAAGAATGTCAAGTTTGAAATACTACAAAAAAA
>NW_023619007.1:0-8340 GCF_014905685.2 Nematolebias whitei
CAAAGACAAGACGCAGAGAAACTGAACATATACACAGACACTGATTGGGACAACGACAGACACCTGCAGTGATTAACATGACACAGGTGAGACAGGGGCTGAACACAAGGAGGAAAAACAGAGCAGAACAGGAAACGTGAGGAAACAGACGGAGACAGGACAAAACCCCAGAAACCCTACAGTACCCCCCACTCAAGGGATGGCTCCTGACATCCCAAGGACATGCTACATCCAGCTTGGGTGGGAGGCGGGACAAAAGAGGACAGAGCAGGACTAGTAGACACAGGACCAAAAGAACAAAAAACGGGTAGGAATAAAACCCTGGGAAACAACAAACACAAAGACCCCGGACCCCATCCCAGAGTCAAGGTGGGCGGTCAGGAGACCATCCAGGGCAAGACCAGTACTCAGGAGGGCGACCAGGTGACCATCCTTGATGAGGCAGGAGATCAGGAGGGCAGCCTGGAAACCATCCATCCCCAGGCCAGAGTTCTGGTGGGCGGCTAGGAAACCATCCACCTGTGAGCAGCAGTGATGTGCCTCTGAGCCCTCCTGAACTCGGGCAGATAAAGACCTCAGCCGATGGACCATGGGCTAAGACCTTGGTGGGCGAGCCAGGAGCTGAGACGTCAAAAGACTGACCATGGGTGCAGCAAGGCAAGGACCCCGAGCTCTCTGCAGACCAAAGATCTTCTGCGGGAGACTCAGGAGCGAGGACCTCCGGAGATGAGCCAGGAGCGAGGACCTCCGGAGACGAGCCAGGAGCGAGGACCTCAGATGAGCTGGGGACCTCAGGCAGGCCGGGATCTTCTGCGGTCGAGACGGGAGCAAGGATCTCAGGCGGGCTGGGAACGAAGACCTCAGGCGAGCTGGGATCTTCTGCGTTAGAGCCGGGATCTTCTGCGTTCAAGCCGGGATCTTCTGCGGTCGATCCAGGAGCAAAGACCTCAGCTGACGAGCCAGGAACGAGGATCTCGGGTAGACCAGGATCAAAGATCTTGGGCTGACCAGGAACGAGAACTGAAATAGGAGAGCCAGGAAACTGGACTGCAGCTGTAGAGCCAGGATCTTCTGCGGTAGGTTCAGGTCCGGTCATGGAACCCTCTGCAGACCGGGGACCTTCAGGCTGAGGCGTGGAAACCTCAGGGGCTGCAGCAGGCTTGAAAACCTCTGGAGGCTTGGGGCCCAGGAGAGGCTTGGGGCCCACTGGAGGCTTGGGGTGATACGAGGTGTCAGGACCCACCATTATTGAGAACCCAATAGATGGGGTGTCAGAACCGGTCCCCACAGAGGCACAGGAAGATGGTGCATTGGGACCAGCCCCCACCGAAGCATAAGAAAGAGGTGGGGCGTCGGGTCCTACCCCCACTGAAGCCCTGGAGAATTGGGCATCGGGACCAGCCCCCACCAAAGCATAGGAAGGAGGTGGGGCGTCGGGTACCAGGATTACTGCTGGAGAACCAGGAACGGTGACCAGAGATGGGGCTGCAGCTGGAGAACCAGGGACCAAAGACGGGGCTACAGCAGCAGGTGATGGGGTCAGTGCTGCTGCAGCAGGTGGTGGAGTTTGGCTACTGCAGTAGGTGGCAGAGTCCGGGCTGCTGCTGCAGCAGGTGGCAGAGTCCGGGCTGCTGCTGCAGCAGGTGGCAGAGTCTGGGCTGCTACAGCAGGTGGCAAAGAAAGAGCGGCAGCAGGAGATGGAGGAGTGTCAGTCTGGACCTCCTCACGGCTGGGCGGACCAAGATACATCGCCACCAAAGAAGCCTGCCACCGTTCCAGCTCCTCCAGTGAGGGAGGGCTGTACTGCTCCTCCGGCAAATGTGGGCATGGGTTCCTCTCCCCCAGTGAACTCCCCCCTTGCTCCTCCAGCGAGCGAGAGCCGGACCGCTCCTCTAGTGGACACGGGTACCTCCCCCCAGCGAAATCCAGTGAAATTTTCCGCCGTTCAACCGGCGACTGAGGGCAGACCCCCCCACCCCCACCCCACCTGTGAAGCTCTCTCCTCCCTATGCTGGATTTGGGGAGGACCCGGGTCCTGGCTGTTTTTTTTTTCCCCCCGACGATCGTGCGGGACAGCCAGGAGGAGAACGAAGAGGAGGTGGGCAGCAGGGTGCAGCAGCATGACGAGCAGATGAGGAGGAGTGAGACGGAGAAGCTGAGGACCCGGGTTTAAATCGCCATTTGTATCATATTTGCTACATAAATTTCTGTGACGTATTTCTTTTCAACATGATCAAAACTCACCCTAACAACCTATTGTATATAATTTGAGACATGTACACTGCCCTCTGCTGGAGTATCATTGCACTGCAGGCAGTGAAACGGCTTTTTCCCTTTTTTTCAAAATGTCTTCTCCCATGAGAGTCGTCACACGTTTTTTTTCTGGAAATTCTTTGCCAGTTTTAAAGAAGTTACGGTAAGAATAACATATAAATTGTTATTCACTTTTTTAAATTAATGCTTTATGTTTTGAGACAGTGCACAATTACCTCAAAATGTATTAACTTTATTGCAGTTAAATTGTGTTCAAATGTGTGTATCATATTTGGTACTGCACGTATATAAGGTGCTTCATCACTGAACAGTCATGTAACATTTTTGTAAAGTAATCTATGTCATGCCTGCTACAATACAGCCACAAACTATTTTGTTTATATATTATCATTAAAAGCAATTTCAAAAAAAAATTTTGGGGTTATTTCACTATAACAAATATTCTACAATAGTCTTAGTTATTTTCATCTTTATGGTGTATTGACCAGTTTTTTGTGTGCTTTAGATGTCAAACAGGTTAGAGGAAGAGAAGAGAAAAAAAAGTACATTGAAAATGTCATCATCATGACAGTAGATGGGAATTCAAGTGACTTAGAGCAGCTAGGAGAGGATGATGAGGAAGATGATGAGGACTGGACTCCCCAGGTTGTGCAAGATGAAGGAAGTTCAGATAGCAGTGATGAGGAAGAACATCAGGATCAAAGTGTAGTCTAGACAAGCATGGAAGATGAGGTCCCAACAACAACACTGGACAGTCAGAAATGAATCAGGAAAGGCCAATGTAAAAAGGAAAGAATACAAATGGAGAAAAATAAAATATCAAGCTCCATCTGTCATTTCCATTGTCAGTCTTGAGGAAGGCACAGATAACAGGTGTGACATGACACCATACATGTACTTCAAGCAGTTTGTCACAGACGAAATGCTCCAGGAGATTGCAGAACAAACAAACATGTATAGTGTTCTAAAAGAGGGCAAGTCAATAAACACAACTGCAAAAGAGCTGGAGCAGGTTCTAGGCATGTATTTACATATGGGGCTCGTACAGATGCCCTGTGTGAGAGCCTATTGGGAGATGGAAACAAAGCTTCCTGCAGTTTATGATGTGATGTCTAGAGATCGGTTTCTAAAATTGCTGACCCTAATTCACTTTCAGGACAATTTCAGGGTATCTGATGATGCAAAAAAAGACAAACTGTGGAAGCTCAGACCGTGGTTAAAAATCTACGAGAACAGTTTCTCTGCATTCCGCCTGAAGAATGTCATGCTGTTGATGAAATTATGGTACCGTTCAAGGGAAAGTCTCATCTACGCGTCTACATGCCTGCAAAACCTCACAAATGGGGTTTCAAGTTGTGGGGACGTGCTGGACAAAGTGGCTTTCTTTATGACTTTGATATTTGCCAAGGTGCAGAAAATCCAACCAGGGAAAAGTCTGATGTTGGTGTTACAGGAGAAGTTGTGCTGAAAATGACATCTACACTTCCAGCAGGAAGGAATCACAAGGTCTTTGCCGATAACTACTTTACATCAGTTCCCCTGGTCCAACACCTAAAAGAGAGAGGAATCCATTACATTGGCACAATCTGCATGAACAGGATGAAAGATTAGATCATGAGGGATGAAAAAGAATTAAAGAAGAGTGGAAGAGGGTCAGTGGACTTCAGAGTGAACCAGGACAACAACATAACTGTGAGATGGTATGACAACAAAGCAGTGAACCTGATTTCCTCATTTGTTGGCATTGAACCAGTCAGTGGGAAATGTGAAACGTTGGGATCGCAAATCCAAAACTCATATAATGGTTCCCAGAGCAGCCATTGTTGAAACATATAACAAGTTCATGGGAGGTGATGATCTCCTTGATATGCTTTCTGCACTTTACAAGTTCAGCTTCAGATCCCGAAGATGGTACATGTACATCTGGTAGCACACTGTTACAGTAGCCATCATCAATGCTTGGAACCTCTACAGAAGAGATCAGCTGAAGCTACAACCCCCCAAAAAAAACCATGGCTCTGCGAAGGTTTCAGGCTTCGGTTGGCACTTCTCTCACAAGTGCAGGAAAGGTCAAAATCAAGTGTGGTAGACTACTTTCCTCTCCAGAAGCGACTCCAACACAACCCTGTAAAAGACCAAGCTGCAGCGTGCCTCTTGATGTGAGAAACGATGGCATTGATCATTTTCCAACATGGGAAACCCGACAAAGATGCAAGCACTGCACTGGCAATCACTTTTCACACGTCTACTGTAAAAAGTGTAAGGTACTTCTTTGCCTGAACAAGGACAGAAACTCTAAAAAAGTTCAATCTGGTCCTCTGGACATTCAAAAAAAAAAAAAAAAAGGCAAAACAACAAAAAAATGTAGAAACGTTTCGTCTCTCATCCAAGAGACTTCCTCAGTCTGAGGAGCTGTATTCAGCTCAGTCTCTTAAATAGCACCTTCTCAGAGTGGATCAACCAGTTTTGCTGCTGACAACCAAAACCATCTGATCACATGCTCAAGAAGGACCATCAGCCTAACAATGGATCATTAGCACCTGATGGCTGTTTACTGTTCACAGAGGGCTGAGTGATACTAGCAATCACAGCATTGTAAGAGGGGGACAGTTGAACCTGGAGGCTCCACCCCTGTTTAATGATGGACGGTTTCTTTTCACAAAGATGGCCTCCTTTACTCCTCTCTCAAACCATCGTTCCTCTCTGTCCAGGATGTGAACATCTTCATCCTTGAAAGAGTGACCTCTGGCCTGGAGATGAGTGTAGACCGCAGAGTCCTGGCCTGATGATGTTGATCTTCTGTGCTGGTCCATCCTTTTGGCCAGTGGCTGTTTAGTTTCCCCGATGTAAGACTGATCACCCTCCTGACACTGAACAACATACACAACATTGCTCTGTTTGTGCCGGGGGACTGGATCTTTGGGATGAACCAGTCTTGAATGTATTTTGGGGTTTAAAAGCCACTGGGACGTTATGTTTAGAAAATAAACGTCTCAGTTTCTCTGATACTCCCTCAACATACGGAATGACCACTGGTCTGGGTCTGGGTTCCTCCTTTTCACCTGTTGGCTGACTGGAGTCCTGTTTGGGTTTCTTCTCTGCTTTCAGGAAGGCCCAGTTAGGATATCCACATTGCTCTAGAGCCTGTCTTGTGTAGGATTTCTCCTTCTGCCTGGCTCCCGAGCTAGTGGGGACGCTGTCTGCTCTGTGGTACAGAGTCCTGATGACTCCTAACTTGTGCTCCAAAGGGTGATGGGAGTCAAACTGCAAATACTGGTCTGTGTGGGTGGGTTTGCGGTACACCTCAGTTTGCAAATGTCCTCTATCAGAGACTGAGACCTCACAGTCCAAGAAAGCCAACCTGCCATTTTTTACATCTTCTCGTGTGAACTTGATGTATTTATCCACAGAGTTGATGTGGTCAGTAAAATGTTGGACTTCCTGAGATTTAATTTTAACCCAGGTGTCATCAACATACCTGAACCAATGACTTGGTGGTGTCCCTGAAAAGGACGTCAAGGCTCTCTTTTCTACCTCCTCCATGTACAGGTTGGCAACAATAGGAGAAACTGGAGACCCCATAGCACACCCATGTTTCTGCCTATAATATTGCTCCCCATATGTGAAGTAGGTTGACTGCAGGCACAGTTTCAAGAGTTGACACAGTTGTTCTGTGGAAAGTGTGGTCCTGCTGCTCAGAGTGGTGTCTGATTTTAATTTTAAACTGACCACCTCTACTGCATCATCAACAGGAATGCAGGTAAAGAGTGATGTGACATCAAAAGAGACCATTGTTTCTTCAGTCTCCATGATGACATCCCTCACCTTATCCACAAAGTCCATGGTGTTCTGTATGTGGTGTTCTGAGCTGCCAACTAAACAGGGGTGGAGCCTCCTGGTTCAACTGTCCCCCTCTTACAATGCTGTGATTGCTAGTATCACTCAACCCTCTGTGAACAGTAAACAGCCATCAGGTGCTAATGATCCATTGTTAGGCTGATGGTCCTTCTTGAGCATGTGATCAGCTGGTTCTGGTTGTCAGCAGCAAACTGGTTGATCCACTCTGAGAAGGTGCTATTTAAGAGACTGAGCTGAATACAGCACCTCAGACTGAGGAAGTCTCTCGGATGAGAGACGAAACGTTTCTACATTTTTTTGTTGTTTTGTTTTGTTTTGTTTTTTGTTTTTTTTGAATGTCCAGAGGACCAGATTTAACTTTTTTAGATTTTTCTACCTGGATTATTGAGCATGCATCAGGATAAGGACAGAAACTGTTCTGGTGCCTACCAAGCTGTGAAATAAATGGCTGTAAAAAGTTGTATGTGGAAAAAAAAACTAACAGAAACATTGCCTGAAGTGTTCAATACTTTCTAAATGTTGTGGGCAAAAATTGTTTTTGTATTTACAACTCAAACTGTTGTGAGCAAAAATTCTAGGAAAAGCCTGCCGTATCAAATGTGATACAAAAATAATATCATAAACAAAATTATATAGCAATAAAAAAAAATTGGACCATGTTTCAAGGCTTAATAAACATCTAAATTCTAAAAAAAAAATATAATTTTCTGACTATTTTTTGATGGGTCAGGCTTGTAATGGCCAGGCGGGTCCCGAAAATCGGATTCTTCTTTCTCTCCTCCTTTTCTCTGTCTCGTTGGGCAGTTTTATCCGCCTCACTGGCCAAAAACTCAAAAAAAGTTATTATCTTCACCACTCGCTCCCCACGAGATCGGATGCTTCTCTCCCTCCCGCTCCGCTTTGCTTTGCTGCTCTGTCTGTCTGTCTGTCTGTCTGTGAAATTGCTGTGAGACTCTCTTGCATTTCTTCTGAACCATATTTATGGACTTGTTTTGACCAGTTGGTCCCTCAACTCAATTTACAACATTTCTTCGAAGAGAAGACAGGCTTTGGGCGAGCCGATTTACCCTGTTGGCACGTACGCAGCTGGATATCTCATCGACTGGAAGACTTGATGATGTGTCTATCTCGGCTGCCATCTGTGGATTTTAAGGACGCATATTTAATTGGATTTTCGATAACTGGTTCCTGCTTTTTGGATTCAGCTGGTGCTGGTTTTATCTACAATCAAGGAAGTCGTCAGCAGCAAATTTGGACCTGATCACGCTGCTTGCCTTTATGATGGTTTGGTTCGTGCCTCGAGTACCCGGACTCAAATGCTTTGGGCTGAATGGATCAGATCTTGGGGATTTTTACTCAGACACGTTTCCATCGGTGTGGTCATGTTATTTTGGACATTTCGGAACCGAGTAGACCGACACAGACTGAAGGTTGATGTCATTAAGTTCTGCCTGTCCCCAAAACAACTGTGTGTTTATCTAAATTTTGGTCGCCTTGGTTGTCCTTGAAGGCCATCTTATCTAAAGTCGCCTGGAGAACATGTGATCTGACGCTCACCACCCCCTCCCTGAGGAATTTCCAACTGATAACCAGATGAAACCAGCTGAATAAACTTTGCGTCATCATTTCAGGACTCTGGATTCTTATAGAGGTTATCCTTGGCCATTTCTCGACATACCTCGAGAATGTTTATGGATCTCACTGGAGGACACTGACTGATTACAGTGACCTGAGAGCATCTGTAGGTGTTGTTGACCGCTCTCGTCTCTGATGCAGAATGTCTACGTAAATATGTGCTTGTTTGTGCGAGGTGTTTTCTCAATATTAGGGTTTTTTCTCAGCCAAGAAAAAAGTCTGATAGGAATTTTTTTTCACCTCCAACTCCTACATGTGTCCAGTTAACCACTGTTTTTGTCTGTCCAAACAGGTCTCACTTGTAAATGAGTCTTCGAGGCTCAATGTGATTTATCTGTTTAAATAAAGGTTGAATGAAAGAATCTTCCTGCTGGGTTCAGTAATGGTCTCCGGATTCTGTCAAGATTTGCCATCAGGAGTGTTGAACCCAAGTGCAGGAAGAGGAGGCTCGAGATAAAACAATCAAAATATTTATTCTCAAAAATCAAAAGACTGACAGGGCAGCCACTTACTGGTAATGAGAACAGATCAGAGCAGACATGACGGGAGGCCAACCAAGACACCATTGAAGGA
>NW_023619007.1:8350-16690 GCF_014905685.2 Nematolebias whitei
CAAAGACAAGACGCAGAGAAACTGAACATATACACAGACACTGATTGGGACAACGACAGACACCTGCAGTGATTAACATGACACAGGTGAGACAGGGGCTGAACACAAGGAGGAAAAACAGAGCAGAACAGGAAACGTGAGGAAACAGACGGAGACAGGACAAAACCCCAGAAACCCTACAGTACCCCCCACTCAAGGGATGGCTCCTGACATCCCAAGGACATGCTACATCCAGCTTGGGTGGGAGGCGGGACAAAAGAGGACAGAGCAGGACTAGTAGACACAGGACCAAAAGAACAAAAAACGGGTAGGAATAAAACCCTGGGAAACAACAAACACAAAGACCCCGGACCCCATCCCAGAGTCAAGGTGGGCGGTCAGGAGACCATCCAGGGCAAGACCAGTACTCAGGAGGGCGACCAGGTGACCATCCTTGATGAGGCAGGAGATCAGGAGGGCAGCCTGGAAACCATCCATCCCCAGGCCAGAGTTCTGGTGGGCGGCTAGGAAACCATCCACCTGTGAGCAGCAGTGATGTGCCTCTGAGCCCTCCTGAACTCGGGCAGATAAAGACCTCAGCCGATGGACCATGGGCTAAGACCTTGGTGGGCGAGCCAGGAGCTGAGACGTCAAAAGACTGACCATGGGTGCAGCAAGGCAAGGACCCCGAGCTCTCTGCAGACCAAAGATCTTCTGCGGGAGACTCAGGAGCGAGGACCTCCGGAGATGAGCCAGGAGCGAGGACCTCCGGAGACGAGCCAGGAGCGAGGACCTCAGATGAGCTGGGGACCTCAGGCAGGCCGGGATCTTCTGCGGTCGAGACGGGAGCAAGGATCTCAGGCGGGCTGGGAACGAAGACCTCAGGCGAGCTGGGATCTTCTGCGTTAGAGCCGGGATCTTCTGCGTTCAAGCCGGGATCTTCTGCGGTCGATCCAGGAGCAAAGACCTCAGCTGACGAGCCAGGAACGAGGATCTCGGGTAGACCAGGATCAAAGATCTTGGGCTGACCAGGAACGAGAACTGAAATAGGAGAGCCAGGAAACTGGACTGCAGCTGTAGAGCCAGGATCTTCTGCGGTAGGTTCAGGTCCGGTCATGGAACCCTCTGCAGACCGGGGACCTTCAGGCTGAGGCGTGGAAACCTCAGGGGCTGCAGCAGGCTTGAAAACCTCTGGAGGCTTGGGGCCCAGGAGAGGCTTGGGGCCCACTGGAGGCTTGGGGTGATACGAGGTGTCAGGACCCACCATTATTGAGAACCCAATAGATGGGGTGTCAGAACCGGTCCCCACAGAGGCACAGGAAGATGGTGCATTGGGACCAGCCCCCACCGAAGCATAAGAAAGAGGTGGGGCGTCGGGTCCTACCCCCACTGAAGCCCTGGAGAATTGGGCATCGGGACCAGCCCCCACCAAAGCATAGGAAGGAGGTGGGGCGTCGGGTACCAGGATTACTGCTGGAGAACCAGGAACGGTGACCAGAGATGGGGCTGCAGCTGGAGAACCAGGGACCAAAGACGGGGCTACAGCAGCAGGTGATGGGGTCAGTGCTGCTGCAGCAGGTGGTGGAGTTTGGCTACTGCAGTAGGTGGCAGAGTCCGGGCTGCTGCTGCAGCAGGTGGCAGAGTCCGGGCTGCTGCTGCAGCAGGTGGCAGAGTCTGGGCTGCTACAGCAGGTGGCAAAGAAAGAGCGGCAGCAGGAGATGGAGGAGTGTCAGTCTGGACCTCCTCACGGCTGGGCGGACCAAGATACATCGCCACCAAAGAAGCCTGCCACCGTTCCAGCTCCTCCAGTGAGGGAGGGCTGTACTGCTCCTCCGGCAAATGTGGGCATGGGTTCCTCTCCCCCAGTGAACTCCCCCCTTGCTCCTCCAGCGAGCGAGAGCCGGACCGCTCCTCTAGTGGACACGGGTACCTCCCCCCAGCGAAATCCAGTGAAATTTTCCGCCGTTCAACCGGCGACTGAGGGCAGACCCCCCCACCCCCACCCCACCTGTGAAGCTCTCTCCTCCCTATGCTGGATTTGGGGAGGACCCGGGTCCTGGCTGTTTTTTTTTTCCCCCCGACGATCGTGCGGGACAGCCAGGAGGAGAACGAAGAGGAGGTGGGCAGCAGGGTGCAGCAGCATGACGAGCAGATGAGGAGGAGTGAGACGGAGAAGCTGAGGACCCGGGTTTAAATCGCCATTTGTATCATATTTGCTACATAAATTTCTGTGACGTATTTCTTTTCAACATGATCAAAACTCACCCTAACAACCTATTGTATATAATTTGAGACATGTACACTGCCCTCTGCTGGAGTATCATTGCACTGCAGGCAGTGAAACGGCTTTTTCCCTTTTTTTCAAAATGTCTTCTCCCATGAGAGTCGTCACACGTTTTTTTTCTGGAAATTCTTTGCCAGTTTTAAAGAAGTTACGGTAAGAATAACATATAAATTGTTATTCACTTTTTTAAATTAATGCTTTATGTTTTGAGACAGTGCACAATTACCTCAAAATGTATTAACTTTATTGCAGTTAAATTGTGTTCAAATGTGTGTATCATATTTGGTACTGCACGTATATAAGGTGCTTCATCACTGAACAGTCATGTAACATTTTTGTAAAGTAATCTATGTCATGCCTGCTACAATACAGCCACAAACTATTTTGTTTATATATTATCATTAAAAGCAATTTCAAAAAAAAATTTTGGGGTTATTTCACTATAACAAATATTCTACAATAGTCTTAGTTATTTTCATCTTTATGGTGTATTGACCAGTTTTTTGTGTGCTTTAGATGTCAAACAGGTTAGAGGAAGAGAAGAGAAAAAAAAGTACATTGAAAATGTCATCATCATGACAGTAGATGGGAATTCAAGTGACTTAGAGCAGCTAGGAGAGGATGATGAGGAAGATGATGAGGACTGGACTCCCCAGGTTGTGCAAGATGAAGGAAGTTCAGATAGCAGTGATGAGGAAGAACATCAGGATCAAAGTGTAGTCTAGACAAGCATGGAAGATGAGGTCCCAACAACAACACTGGACAGTCAGAAATGAATCAGGAAAGGCCAATGTAAAAAGGAAAGAATACAAATGGAGAAAAATAAAATATCAAGCTCCATCTGTCATTTCCATTGTCAGTCTTGAGGAAGGCACAGATAACAGGTGTGACATGACACCATACATGTACTTCAAGCAGTTTGTCACAGACGAAATGCTCCAGGAGATTGCAGAACAAACAAACATGTATAGTGTTCTAAAAGAGGGCAAGTCAATAAACACAACTGCAAAAGAGCTGGAGCAGGTTCTAGGCATGTATTTACATATGGGGCTCGTACAGATGCCCTGTGTGAGAGCCTATTGGGAGATGGAAACAAAGCTTCCTGCAGTTTATGATGTGATGTCTAGAGATCGGTTTCTAAAATTGCTGACCCTAATTCACTTTCAGGACAATTTCAGGGTATCTGATGATGCAAAAAAAGACAAACTGTGGAAGCTCAGACCGTGGTTAAAAATCTACGAGAACAGTTTCTCTGCATTCCGCCTGAAGAATGTCATGCTGTTGATGAAATTATGGTACCGTTCAAGGGAAAGTCTCATCTACGCGTCTACATGCCTGCAAAACCTCACAAATGGGGTTTCAAGTTGTGGGGACGTGCTGGACAAAGTGGCTTTCTTTATGACTTTGATATTTGCCAAGGTGCAGAAAATCCAACCAGGGAAAAGTCTGATGTTGGTGTTACAGGAGAAGTTGTGCTGAAAATGACATCTACACTTCCAGCAGGAAGGAATCACAAGGTCTTTGCCGATAACTACTTTACATCAGTTCCCCTGGTCCAACACCTAAAAGAGAGAGGAATCCATTACATTGGCACAATCTGCATGAACAGGATGAAAGATTAGATCATGAGGGATGAAAAAGAATTAAAGAAGAGTGGAAGAGGGTCAGTGGACTTCAGAGTGAACCAGGACAACAACATAACTGTGAGATGGTATGACAACAAAGCAGTGAACCTGATTTCCTCATTTGTTGGCATTGAACCAGTCAGTGGGAAATGTGAAACGTTGGGATCGCAAATCCAAAACTCATATAATGGTTCCCAGAGCAGCCATTGTTGAAACATATAACAAGTTCATGGGAGGTGATGATCTCCTTGATATGCTTTCTGCACTTTACAAGTTCAGCTTCAGATCCCGAAGATGGTACATGTACATCTGGTAGCACACTGTTACAGTAGCCATCATCAATGCTTGGAACCTCTACAGAAGAGATCAGCTGAAGCTACAACCCCCCAAAAAAAACCATGGCTCTGCGAAGGTTTCAGGCTTCGGTTGGCACTTCTCTCACAAGTGCAGGAAAGGTCAAAATCAAGTGTGGTAGACTACTTTCCTCTCCAGAAGCGACTCCAACACAACCCTGTAAAAGACCAAGCTGCAGCGTGCCTCTTGATGTGAGAAACGATGGCATTGATCATTTTCCAACATGGGAAACCCGACAAAGATGCAAGCACTGCACTGGCAATCACTTTTCACACGTCTACTGTAAAAAGTGTAAGGTACTTCTTTGCCTGAACAAGGACAGAAACTCTAAAAAAGTTCAATCTGGTCCTCTGGACATTCAAAAAAAAAAAAAAAAAGGCAAAACAACAAAAAAATGTAGAAACGTTTCGTCTCTCATCCAAGAGACTTCCTCAGTCTGAGGAGCTGTATTCAGCTCAGTCTCTTAAATAGCACCTTCTCAGAGTGGATCAACCAGTTTTGCTGCTGACAACCAAAACCATCTGATCACATGCTCAAGAAGGACCATCAGCCTAACAATGGATCATTAGCACCTGATGGCTGTTTACTGTTCACAGAGGGCTGAGTGATACTAGCAATCACAGCATTGTAAGAGGGGGACAGTTGAACCTGGAGGCTCCACCCCTGTTTAATGATGGACGGTTTCTTTTCACAAAGATGGCCTCCTTTACTCCTCTCTCAAACCATCGTTCCTCTCTGTCCAGGATGTGAACATCTTCATCCTTGAAAGAGTGACCTCTGGCCTGGAGATGAGTGTAGACCGCAGAGTCCTGGCCTGATGATGTTGATCTTCTGTGCTGGTCCATCCTTTTGGCCAGTGGCTGTTTAGTTTCCCCGATGTAAGACTGATCACCCTCCTGACACTGAACAACATACACAACATTGCTCTGTTTGTGCCGGGGGACTGGATCTTTGGGATGAACCAGTCTTGAATGTATTTTGGGGTTTAAAAGCCACTGGGACGTTATGTTTAGAAAATAAACGTCTCAGTTTCTCTGATACTCCCTCAACATACGGAATGACCACTGGTCTGGGTCTGGGTTCCTCCTTTTCACCTGTTGGCTGACTGGAGTCCTGTTTGGGTTTCTTCTCTGCTTTCAGGAAGGCCCAGTTAGGATATCCACATTGCTCTAGAGCCTGTCTTGTGTAGGATTTCTCCTTCTGCCTGGCTCCCGAGCTAGTGGGGACGCTGTCTGCTCTGTGGTACAGAGTCCTGATGACTCCTAACTTGTGCTCCAAAGGGTGATGGGAGTCAAACTGCAAATACTGGTCTGTGTGGGTGGGTTTGCGGTACACCTCAGTTTGCAAATGTCCTCTATCAGAGACTGAGACCTCACAGTCCAAGAAAGCCAACCTGCCATTTTTTACATCTTCTCGTGTGAACTTGATGTATTTATCCACAGAGTTGATGTGGTCAGTAAAATGTTGGACTTCCTGAGATTTAATTTTAACCCAGGTGTCATCAACATACCTGAACCAATGACTTGGTGGTGTCCCTGAAAAGGACGTCAAGGCTCTCTTTTCTACCTCCTCCATGTACAGGTTGGCAACAATAGGAGAAACTGGAGACCCCATAGCACACCCATGTTTCTGCCTATAATATTGCTCCCCATATGTGAAGTAGGTTGACTGCAGGCACAGTTTCAAGAGTTGACACAGTTGTTCTGTGGAAAGTGTGGTCCTGCTGCTCAGAGTGGTGTCTGATTTTAATTTTAAACTGACCACCTCTACTGCATCATCAACAGGAATGCAGGTAAAGAGTGATGTGACATCAAAAGAGACCATTGTTTCTTCAGTCTCCATGATGACATCCCTCACCTTATCCACAAAGTCCATGGTGTTCTGTATGTGGTGTTCTGAGCTGCCAACTAAACAGGGGTGGAGCCTCCTGGTTCAACTGTCCCCCTCTTACAATGCTGTGATTGCTAGTATCACTCAACCCTCTGTGAACAGTAAACAGCCATCAGGTGCTAATGATCCATTGTTAGGCTGATGGTCCTTCTTGAGCATGTGATCAGCTGGTTCTGGTTGTCAGCAGCAAACTGGTTGATCCACTCTGAGAAGGTGCTATTTAAGAGACTGAGCTGAATACAGCACCTCAGACTGAGGAAGTCTCTCGGATGAGAGACGAAACGTTTCTACATTTTTTTGTTGTTTTGTTTTGTTTTGTTTTTTGTTTTTTTTGAATGTCCAGAGGACCAGATTTAACTTTTTTAGATTTTTCTACCTGGATTATTGAGCATGCATCAGGATAAGGACAGAAACTGTTCTGGTGCCTACCAAGCTGTGAAATAAATGGCTGTAAAAAGTTGTATGTGGAAAAAAAAACTAACAGAAACATTGCCTGAAGTGTTCAATACTTTCTAAATGTTGTGGGCAAAAATTGTTTTTGTATTTACAACTCAAACTGTTGTGAGCAAAAATTCTAGGAAAAGCCTGCCGTATCAAATGTGATACAAAAATAATATCATAAACAAAATTATATAGCAATAAAAAAAAATTGGACCATGTTTCAAGGCTTAATAAACATCTAAATTCTAAAAAAAAAATATAATTTTCTGACTATTTTTTGATGGGTCAGGCTTGTAATGGCCAGGCGGGTCCCGAAAATCGGATTCTTCTTTCTCTCCTCCTTTTCTCTGTCTCGTTGGGCAGTTTTATCCGCCTCACTGGCCAAAAACTCAAAAAAAGTTATTATCTTCACCACTCGCTCCCCACGAGATCGGATGCTTCTCTCCCTCCCGCTCCGCTTTGCTTTGCTGCTCTGTCTGTCTGTCTGTCTGTCTGTGAAATTGCTGTGAGACTCTCTTGCATTTCTTCTGAACCATATTTATGGACTTGTTTTGACCAGTTGGTCCCTCAACTCAATTTACAACATTTCTTCGAAGAGAAGACAGGCTTTGGGCGAGCCGATTTACCCTGTTGGCACGTACGCAGCTGGATATCTCATCGACTGGAAGACTTGATGATGTGTCTATCTCGGCTGCCATCTGTGGATTTTAAGGACGCATATTTAATTGGATTTTCGATAACTGGTTCCTGCTTTTTGGATTCAGCTGGTGCTGGTTTTATCTACAATCAAGGAAGTCGTCAGCAGCAAATTTGGACCTGATCACGCTGCTTGCCTTTATGATGGTTTGGTTCGTGCCTCGAGTACCCGGACTCAAATGCTTTGGGCTGAATGGATCAGATCTTGGGGATTTTTACTCAGACACGTTTCCATCGGTGTGGTCATGTTATTTTGGACATTTCGGAACCGAGTAGACCGACACAGACTGAAGGTTGATGTCATTAAGTTCTGCCTGTCCCCAAAACAACTGTGTGTTTATCTAAATTTTGGTCGCCTTGGTTGTCCTTGAAGGCCATCTTATCTAAAGTCGCCTGGAGAACATGTGATCTGACGCTCACCACCCCCTCCCTGAGGAATTTCCAACTGATAACCAGATGAAACCAGCTGAATAAACTTTGCGTCATCATTTCAGGACTCTGGATTCTTATAGAGGTTATCCTTGGCCATTTCTCGACATACCTCGAGAATGTTTATGGATCTCACTGGAGGACACTGACTGATTACAGTGACCTGAGAGCATCTGTAGGTGTTGTTGACCGCTCTCGTCTCTGATGCAGAATGTCTACGTAAATATGTGCTTGTTTGTGCGAGGTGTTTTCTCAATATTAGGGTTTTTTCTCAGCCAAGAAAAAAGTCTGATAGGAATTTTTTTTCACCTCCAACTCCTACATGTGTCCAGTTAACCACTGTTTTTGTCTGTCCAAACAGGTCTCACTTGTAAATGAGTCTTCGAGGCTCAATGTGATTTATCTGTTTAAATAAAGGTTGAATGAAAGAATCTTCCTGCTGGGTTCAGTAATGGTCTCCGGATTCTGTCAAGATTTGCCATCAGGAGTGTTGAACCCAAGTGCAGGAAGAGGAGGCTCGAGATAAAACAATCAAAATATTTATTCTCAAAAATCAAAAGACTGACAGGGCAGCCACTTACTGGTAATGAGAACAGATCAGAGCAGACATGACGGGAGGCCAACCAAGACACCATTGAAGGA
>NW_023619008.1:0-9886 GCF_014905685.2 Nematolebias whitei
TGACAACAGACTGACAAAAGACAGACAACAGAGTGACAACAGACTGGCAGCAGACTGGCAGCAGACTGACAAAAGACTGACAACAGAGTGACAACAGACTGGCAGCAGACTGACAACAGAGTGACAACAGACTGAAAACAGACTGGCAGCAGACTGACAGCAGACTGACAAAAGACTGACAACAGCGTGACAACAGACTGGCAGCAGACTGACAACAGACTGACAACAGACTGGCAGCAGACTGACAACAGAGTGACAACAGACTGACAGCAGATTGACAACAGACTGACAAAAGACAGACAACAGTGACAACAGACTGACAGCAGACTGACAACAGACTGACAGCAGACTTACAACAGACTGACAACAAAGTGACAACAGACTGACAGCAGACTGACAACAGAATGACAACAAAGTGAATACAGACTTCATTCCACCTTTATTTCTACAGGTTAATCCCAATGAGCCTCGGGGACTCATTTATAAGAAAGACCTGTTTTAAGACTGTGAAGTCTGTATATTTCACACTAGGTCAAGTTTTGAAAATATAGCAAATGATAGAGCAATATGGTTAAACAAATGTTGAAGTCTGTATTCTATTTTGAGTTAAATGTTAATGCACTATGGTAGGCTGAAGTCTGTTTACTTTTGTATTTATATATTTTGAATTATTTGTTTGTGATGGACTGGAGACCGACATGACATGAATGACAACAAATATCAATATTTCTGTTCAGTGCACTGAGACGACTTCTGTTGTGACTTGGAGCTTTATAAATAAACTGAATTAAATTGCACCTATGGTCATGAGGTTTGGATCATGACAGTAGGAAGGAAATCCTGGATAAAAGCAGAAGGGCATCCTTTGTAGGGTGGCCGAACTCATAGATAGGGTGAGGAGCTCCATCATCCGGAGGGAGCTCAGAGTAGACACTGTTCCTCTTTATCAAAAGGAGTCAGTTGAGATGGTTCGGGCATCTGATTAGGATGCCTCCTGGATGCCTCTCTTTAGAGGTTTTGCAGGCACATTCAGAGTTAGAGTCAGAGTTTCTTTATTTGTCATTCGCACCTCATGTGGTACATGTGGTGGAACGAAATTGTGCACACAGGTTCCCAGTTACATCCAACAATAAAATGTATAAGAAAAACAGTAATAACATCTAAGATATGAACTAAGAAAAACATCAACTAAAAATACACTAAGCACTCATAGAATAAAAACAATACGTTGAACATTAGCACGAACATGAACATGAGTCTGTGAGAGCAGATGAGCACGCATGAACACCTCAACATGAAACAGATCAGCAGCAACATGAAACATATCAGCGGCAACATGAAACAGATCAGCAGCAACATGATGTGATTTTTCACAGTGATTCTCCTGGTCCGAGATTCATGAGTCTAACAGCCTCAGGGTAGAAGCTGTTCCTCAGTCTAGTGGTTCTACACTTAATGGTGCTCAACCTCCTTCCTGAGGGGAGTGGGGCAAAAAGTGTGTGTGCTGGGTGAGTGGGGTCTTTCATGATGCAGGTGGCCCTCTTCCTGCATCTGGAGGTGTAGATGTCTGTGATGGTGGGGAGACTGACTTCAACAGACTTCCACTTGACTTCCACTTCCACACAACAGAGTTCCACGGGTAGGAGGCCCCAGGGAAGACCCAGAAGCTGCTGGGTGGGTAGATATGTAGGTAGGAAGGCAGGTGGGTGAATGGATGGCTGGATGGATGGATGGATGGATCACCTCGTCTGCCTGTCCAGTGGCACTTCCCCCATGTCCATGCATTGCTGAAAAGGCATGTCAACCAAGACAGCCCAGATACATCATACATCACAAACATCATCGTATTTACATCATGAAATTAGAATATCATGACATCCTGATGCATGCTCAATAATCCAGGTAGAAAAATCTAAAAAAGTTAAATCTGGTCCTCTGGACATCAACTTGAATATCCAGAGGACCAGATTTAACTTTTTTAGAGAAAATCATGATGTAATTTATTTTCCGGGGCAAGCTTTTTTTACCGGTATTATCGTGAACAATATGATATGGCACAGCCCTATTGTGAAGGACTACCAGCTAACAAGGCCTGATAAGACTCCTTCAGCTTGACAGCCTCCCTCACCCAAGGTGTCGACCACCAGGTTTGATGATGGCTGTTACCTGAAGTACCATCGACCTTGAAGCCAAAGGCAGCTGACTCAACAATAAAGGCTATCATCGATCTTCAGCCTAAGATGTCCTTGTGCTATGTGCACTTATGGACACCCTTATGCTCAAACACAGTGTTTGTGATGGACCAACAGTAACTAGATCAAAAGACCAACAACAGAACACTGCTCAGCTTCAGATCAGAGAGGCTCTTCCTCCAATCGTGCCCTTCTAGATCACTGAAGTTATTGAAATCACTGTCACTGTCATTGAAGTCCCACACTAGAATAAAGAAGTCTCCAGCTAGAGCACCTTCCAGCCCCACCGCTAAGGATTCCAAGAAGGCAGGAAACTTTGAGCTGATGTTCGGCACATAGGCACAAACAGCAGGTACAGACAGTCCCCCTACACTAAAGGTTTAGGGAAGCTACCCTCTCATCTACTGGGGAAAACTCCAACACACAGGTTCTAAGCCAGGGGGCTATGGGTAAACCTACACCTGCCCAGTGCCTTTCACCATGGGTACCTCCAAAGTTGAATAAGTCCAGCCCCTTTCAAGGAGATTGGCTTCAGACATCATGCTTTGCGTTGAGGTGAGCCCAACTATATTTAGTTGGTACCACTCAATTTCACACAAAAAGCTCATCTTCCCTGCCAGAAAAGTGTGGCATGCTTCTGAAATGGGCACTGATACCAGGATGGATGGTCCCTCTCCTCTTTAGTACAGAGGACGTGGGGTCTGTGGTTTACAAACAGAACTTCAGATTTGTTTGACCACAAAACAGTTCTGGATTTCATCTCAGTCCATTTGAAATGAACTTTGGTCCAGGGAAGACGACAGTGGTTCAGGATGGTGTTCATATCTGGCTTCTTCTTTGCCTGATAGAACTTTAAGAAGCATTTGATGATGGCATGGTGAACCGTATTTACAGACAATAGTTCATTCATTCAACCTTTATTTCTACAGGCTAGCCTCATTGAGCCACAGGGACTCATTTGATGAGTGTTATGAGTGCTTAGTGTATATTTAGTTGATGTTTTTCTTAGTTCATATCTTAGATGTTATTACTGTTTTTCTTATACATTTTATTGTTGGATGTAACTGGGACCCTGTGAACATAATTTCGCTCCACCACATGTACCACATGAGGTGCGAATGACAATAAAGAAACTCTGACTCTGACTCTGACTCATTTGCAAGAGGGACCTGTTCCAGACAGAACAAAAAAAGTACAGACAACAAAACAGTAGACAATGACAACAATAAACTACAATAAAAATGCAGTTAAAAATCAGAATCAGTTTATTATCGCCATGTCAATGAACGAGGTTCACAAACTAGGAATTTGCTTCGACATAAAGGTGCGAATAGTAATAAAGTAAAATAAAGTAAAAATGAAAACATTACATAAGACCTGTGTACACCCATAAATAAAGTAAAATTAAAAACATAACATAACCATATGTACACCCATACAATAGAAAACAATAAAAAAGCTTAGAGAACAGTACAGATGGAGTATTCAGTTATAATACAGATGTAATGTGACCAAAGCAAAAGTTACGAGGTAGCATTATGAGTGTTCAGGAGTCCAACAGCAGAGGGGAAGAAACTGTTCTTATGGCGGGAGGTTCTGGTCCGAATGGACCGAAGCCTCCTGCCTGAGGGGAGTGGTTCAAACAGTCCGTGTGCAGGGTGAGCAGGGTCAGCTGTGATCCGACCTGCTCGCCTCACAGTCCTGGAGACGTACAGGTCGTGGAGGGATGGAAGGCTGCAGCCGATCACCTTCTCAGCTGAGCGCACAACGCGCTGCAGTCTGAGTCTGTCCCTGGCAGTGGCCCCGGCGTACCACACCGTGATGGAGGAGCTGAGGATGGACTCCATGATGGCCGTGTAGAACTGCACCATCAGCTTGGCCTTCTTCAGCTGTCGCAGGAAGTACAGTCTCTGCTGGGCCTTCTTGATGAGGGAGCTGATGGTCGGCTCCCACTTGAGGTCCTGGGTGATGGTGGTGCCGAGGAACCGATAAGAGTTCGCAGTGATGATGGGGGTATCATTACAGGTGAGGGGGGGCAGAGGGGCTGTGGCTTTCCTGAAATCCACAATCATCTCCACTGTCTTCCGGGCATTGAGTTCCAGGTTGTTGCTGCTGCACCAGGTCACCAGCCGGTCCACCTCCCTCCTGTAGGCAGACTCATCACCGTCCGAGATGAGCCTGATGAGGGTGGTGTCATCTGCAAACTTAATAAGTTTCACAGAGTCATGGCTGGAGGTGCAGCAGTTGGTGTACAGGGAGAAAAGCAGGGGGGAAAGCACACAGCCCTGTGGCGATCCTGTGCTTACAGTCTGAGTGTCCGAGACAGCTCTCCCCAGCCGCACGCACTGACTCCGGTCTGTCAGGAAGTCTGTGATCCACCTGCAGGTGGAGTCAGGTACATGGAGCAGGGAGAGCTTGTCTTGGAGCAGAGCAGGGAGGATGGTGTTAAATGCAGAGCTGAAGTCCACGAACAGGATCCTGGCATAGGTTCCTGGGGAGTCCAGGTGCTGCAGGATGAAGTGAAGAGCCAGGTTTATTGTGTCATCTACAGACCTGTTGGCCCTGTAGGCAAACTGCAGGGGGTCCAGGAGGGGGTTGGTGATGGACTTGAGGTGAGATGAAACCAAACATTCAAAGGTTTTCATGACTACAGACGTGAGAGCTACAGGTCTGTAGTAATTTGGTCCTGTGACACGTGGCTTCTTGGGGACAGGGACGATGATGGAGGACTTGAAACAGGCTGGGACGTGGCATGACTCCAGAGAACAGTTGAAGATCCCTGTGAAGACCGGAGCCAACAATGTCTAAGGGTGACACAAGAGCTAGGCCTGAAGCCTTATGTGTATTCAGCCTTTTAAAAAGCCTCCTTACTTCATCCTCTTGTACAGAGATAGCAGGAGGTTGTCGAGGGCAGTCCCAAGTAGCTAAACCAGTTGAGCTGGGGTTGGTGTGGAGGATGGAGGAATGTGAGTCCATGACTTCAAAGCGTGAATAGAAGTCGTTCAGATCGTTTGTCAGTTTGAGATTGTCTGTAGAATGAGGTGCGCTGGGCTTGTAGTTAGTTATCTCTTTCAGCCCCCTCCAGACAGAGGCAGAGTCGTTTGCAGAGAACTGTTGTTCCAGCCGTGTGTTAGAATAGAATAGAATAGAATAGAATAGAAACCGCCTTTATTGTCCCACGGATAGGAAATTCCAGTGTATCAGCAGCAACAGCAGCAACAGATAAAAAGTTAAAAAGATTTAAAGATTTCACACAAAAGTTCCTAAAATGTTAATAAACAACACAATATATAAGAAATAAGATAAACAATATCAATAATAATGTTCAATATGTATTGGACCATTGATAAGGACAGAGTATTGACAGCACAGTATTACAGGCAGAGTGTGTGTTTCAGCAGAGGTCAGCATGTATTTAATCCTTGTTGAGTTTGTTGGAGCAGTGATGGTTGTAGAGTCTAACAGCTGGTGGAGGAAGGACCTGCTGGAGGAAGGACCTGCTGGAGGAAGGACCTGCGGTGACGCTCCTTTGTGCATTTAGGAGCAGGAACCTGTCACTGAACAAGCTCTCCAGTTCAGCAGCAGCTTCATGGGGTGGGAGACGTTGTCCAGCAATGATGTTATTTTAGCTGGAGTCCTTCTGTCTCCCACCACCTGACCTGGGTCCAGGGGGCATCCAAGCACAGAGCTGGTCTTCTTGATGAGCTTATCTAGCTTCTTCTTCTCAGCTGATGATAAGCTGCTGCTCCAACACACAACACCATAGAAGATGGCTGATGCCACTACCGAGTCAAAGACGGTCTTCAGGAGCACCCCCTGCACTCCAAAAGACCTCAGTCTCCTCAGCAGGTAGAGTCTGCTCTGACCCTTCCTGTAAAGTGCATCAGTGTTGTGAGACCAGTCCAGTTTATTGTTCAGGTGAACACCCAGGTACTTGTAAGAGTCCACAATCTCGATGTTCACACCCTGGATGTTCACCGGGGTCAGTGAGGTGGACCTGTGCCTGTGGAAATCCACAACCAGCTCCTTAGTTTTAGCAGCGTTGATCAGGAGGTGGTTCTGCTGGCACCAGTCCACAAAGTCTTGAGTCCGCTGTCTGTACTCTGAGTCGTCCTCACCTGTGATGAGGCCGACTATGGCAGAGCCATCAGAAAACTTTTGCAGATGGCAGTGAGGGAGTTGATGGTGCAGTCTGCAGTGTAGAGGGTGAAGAGGAACGGTGCCAGCACAGTTCCCTGTGGGACCCCTGTACTGCAGACCAGCCTGTCAGAGACACAGCCCTGTGTCCTCACATACTGTGGGCGTCCAGTGAGGTAATCCAGTATCCACTGGGACATGTGGTGATCCACTCCTGATAACACCAGCTTGTCCTGCAGAAGTCCTGGCTGGATGGTGTTGAAAGCACTGGAGAAACCAAAGAACATGATCCTCACAGTGCTTCCAGGTTTCTCCAGGTGGGTCAGAGCTTGGTGCATGAGGTAGATGATGGCGTCATCCAACCCGATGCCAGGCCGGTAGGCAAACTGCAATGGATCTAATAAAGACCTCACCAGGTGGCGCAAATTGTTGAGGACCAGCCTCTCGAGGGTCTTCATCAAATGTGAGGTCAGAGCCACCGGCCTGTTGTTACTGAGGTCCTTGGGATGTTTGGTTTTTGGTATTGGTACCACACAGGAGGTCTTCCACAGTTGTGGTACTTTCCCCAGCTTCAGGCTCAGATTGAACATAAATCCCATGATGCCACACTGTTGATCTGAGCAGCACCTCAGGAGCCTGGAGCTAATTCCATCTGGACCTGCAGCTTTATACACCTTGATCTTTTGCAGCTCATTCCTCACCTGAAGAGTTGATAGGGACAAGATGGAGGTGGGGGAAGGGGGCTGTGAAATGAAGTCTTCTGGAATGAAGGGGGAGGCTAATGGCTGAGAGCTGAGAGGTGTGAATTCCTGAGAAGAGAAGTTGGCAGTCATTAAAGGTGATGGGGCTGACAGCAGGGGGGGCAGGGCTGGAGTAGGGGTGGGGGTGGGTGGCAGATCAAATCTGTTAAAGAACTGGTTCAAGTCATTCACCCACCCTTTGTCTCCTACAGCCTGGGGGCTTGATTTGTGGCCTGATATGTTTTTAAGGCTCCTCCACACCCCACTGATGTTGTTCTGCTTCAGCTGATCCTCCATCTTTATCCTGTAGATGTTTTTTCCATCCCTAATCTTTCTTCTCAGTTCTTTCTGCACAGCTCTCAGTTCCTCCTCGTTACCTGATCTAAGTGCTCTCTTCTTCTCCTTCAGGAGAGCCTTTATTTCAGGATTAATCCATGGTTTGTTGTTGGAGAAACGCCATACTGTCCTGATGCGTACAGTGTTGTCCACACAGAAATTGATGTAGTCCGTGATGCTGTCAATGTCCTCCCCATGAGGAGCACAGAGCTCTTCCCACACAGTGGAGCTGAAACAGTCCCTCAGAGCTTCTTCAGTCTCCTCAGTCCATTGCTTCACTGTGCTCGTCACAGCTGGTTCTCTGCACACCAGGGGTTTATACACAGGCTGCAGATGAACCAGATTGTGATCTGAGCCCCCCAGGGGAGGCAGAGGTGATGAACTGTATGCCTCCTTGGTATTGGCAAAAAGTAGATCCAGTGTGTTGGTAGTTCTGGTGTGTACTGGATGAAGGTAGGGAGAGTGGAGGACAGGGAAACATGATTCAAGTCTCCAGAGATCAGAAAGAGGGCCTGTGGGTGCTGTGCTTGGAGTCTGCTGGAGGTGGTGTGAAGAACATCACAGGGTGCAGCAGCATCAGCAGAGGGCGGGACATACACCGTTATCACAATAACGTGTGAAAAATCCCGCGGAAGATAGTGTGGTCTCATACCAACTGCTAGAAGTTCAATGTCTTTACTGCAGAGCGTCTGTTTGATGGTTGAATGTCCAGTTACACCATCTATCATTCACAAACACAGCCACACCCCCTCCTCTCTTCTTACCACTCTCTCTGGTTCTGTCCGCACAAAGTAAATGAAAGCCGTCCATGTTAATATGTGAGTCCGGGGTTAACTCAGTCAGCCAAGTCTCCATCAGGCACATGAGGCTGATCTCCCGGTAGCTCCTCTGATGTCGCATTAGAGCCGCCAGCTCGTCCACTTTGTTGTGAGGAGATCTCACGTTTCCCATAATGATGGATGGGAGGACAGGTCTGTACCTTCTGCCCTGGCTGCAACGCCCTATGCCTGCACATCTCCCGCGTCTCTTCCTTCTCAGCCCGCGGGGGACATCAGGTCGCTCTGCAGGAGAAGGCACAGCGGAGCTGCGGAGGGAAAGCAGCTGGTCCCGAGAGTAAACAATTGGAGCGTGGTCGCTCACACCTTCTCCAAAAATAAAAAACATAAAAAAAGAAAATAAAAACAAAGTTTTCAAGAAAAAAATCAGTTTCATTGTTGCCAAGCTGCTGAGACGAGCTGCCTGCTTGCGCGGTGCCGGAAAAAAAAAAAAAAAAAGGATTTTTCCTGGAAAGACCTGTACCTGGATTTAGCCTTCGACACCTCCCTGCTAAATTCATACTTCGCACGTCTGTAGTTGTCTCTGTCCCCCTCTCTGAAAGCAGCCTCCTTCTGCTGACGAAGCTGTCTTAGTTTGGATGTGAACCAGGGTTTATCATTATTGAAAATGACTCTGGAGCGTGATGGGATGATGCTGTCCTCACAGAAATGTATATATGACGTCACAGTGTTTGTGTATTCGTCTAGACTGTCTGTAGAAGCCCTGAACAGGTCCCAGTCTGTGGTGTCTAAACACGTGCGTAGCTCCTCCACAGCTTCACTGGTCCACTTTTTGGATGTCCTCAGCACAGGTTTTGAGAGCTTCAGTCTCTGTCTGTATGCAGGTATGAGGTGAATCATCTCATGATCTGAGAGACCCAGGGCAGCACGAGGCACAGCACGATAAGCACCGCTCACTGTGGTGTAACAGTGATCCAGCGTGTTTCCTTCTCTTGTCGGGCATTTAATAAACTGTTTATATTTAGGTAGTTCATGCCTGAGGTTTGCTTTGTTAAAATCTCCAAGGATGATAACAAGGGAGTCCAGAAAAGTTCGCTCTACACTCGTGATCTGGTCCGCGAGCGCGCGCTCAGCCTCGTGCACGTCCGCGCACGGTGGGGTGTAAACAGCGGCCAGAATAAATTAAGTGAACTCACGTGGAGAGTAGAACGGTTTGCAGTTTATGAAGAGATATTCCAGAGAAGGAGAGCAGTGCTGGGAGATCACTGTCACGTCGGAGCACCAGGCATTGTTGATAAAAAAACAGACTCCTCCGCCTTTCTTCTTTCCTCCGGAAAGTTCCTGCTGTCTGTCAGCGCGGAGGAGCTGGAACCCCTCGAGATGGAGCGCGGAGTCCGGGGTCTGCTCCTTGAGCCATGTCTCTGTGAAGCACAGCACACAGGAAGAGGAGAAATCGCTGTTCCTTCTCATCAGCAGCGCTATCTCGTCCATTTTGTTGTAGAGGGAACGGACGTTGGAGAGGAATATCCCAGGTAAAGGCGTGCATGTACCACGCCTCCGGAGACGCACGAGCGCTCCGGCTCTTCTGCCCCTCCTGCGAAGTCTCACTCTTTTGGCCAAAAAGTGCACAAGTTCTGCAGCAGGCACTAAAAAAACTGGAGTAACGTCCTCATGGTTTGAAATTCTGATGTTTAGTAGCTCCTCG
>NW_023619008.1:14886-16608 GCF_014905685.2 Nematolebias whitei
GGCATTTTGGGTTTTCATGAGCTATATGCCATAATAAATCCATCCATCCATTATCTTTACCCGTTTATTCCATTTTGGGTCACGGGGGTCGCTGGTGCCCATGTCCAGCAATCACTGTGCGAGGGGCGGGGTACACCCTGGACGGGTTGCAAGTCCATCACAGGACCACATAGAGAAAAACGAGACAAACAACCATTCAGTCTCTCACTCACACCTAGGGACAATTTAGAGTTACCAATCAGCCTAACATGCATGTTTTTGGACTGTGGGAGGAAACAGGAGCACCCGGAGAAAACCCACGCATGCACGGAGAGAACATGCAAACTCCACCCAGAAAGGCTCCTGGACCGGGGTTTGAACCCAGGACCTGCTCGCTGAGAGGCAGCAGCACTACCAGTTGCGCCACCGTGCTGCGTATGCCATAATCATCAGTATTAAAACAATTAAAGAACTGAAATATTTCAGTTGGTGTGCAATGAATCTGAAATATATGAAAGTTTCATTTTTATCATTACAATATGGAAAATAATTACCTTTATCACAATATGCTATTTTTTTAGAAGGACCTGTACATTTGCATTTGAAATCGAGGTGTTGAGATCAGTCCATGAGCGTTTTTTCAGATCAGCCACAGTTTCTGAAGATGTTGTTCCAGCCAGCAGTTCTGATAAGCTTGCACAGAAAGTTCTCGCGGGGGGGGGGGGGGGGGGGGGTGGTGTGCGATAGATGAAGCTTTTGTCCTTGGTTGCCCATGTCCCAGGAGAAATTGATAGTCGGCCTTCTCCGAGGCCGTCGGGAGTCAGATTTAGATAAGCTTGATTCTTGTTTTTCTTCAGGCAGAGATTACTTTTTTCTTCAGCCTTGAGTCTATCTGGACGTTCTGGTTCCGAAAATGCCTAATTGTGGGATTCCATTCCACTGATCCATGCTATGAGTCTTCTTCAAGGTCGAACCCACCACGCTGATGAGTCCCAGAAGCCGTAGGTGGCCAGCGATTCTCAATCGCCTCCACCTTACAGTTAAGCTCGTAAACCAGACGATTCAAAGTTCCCACAGCGAGGACCAAACCTTCACACCGACTTGGAAGCTTTTCCATGGCCGAAACTGTTGCCGATGTCTTTTTCAAAAGTCGATAAAACAGAGCCCCACCAATGCCAAAAAGCAGAGTCCCTGCTATCATAATTCCAAATATGTAAACGTCTTCAACATCTTCTTGAGACAGAACTGTGATGCACATCAACTGCCACACTCCCCACGTATCCATGACGTACCCCATAGCGTGAGTCTCAGCTGGACACGCCGGCTCTCAAGGACCTTGTCGTTTTGATGAAAAAAATCTTATCAATAGAGTTGAACGCCCACGATACCAAATCCATAATCTTCTTAATTTATGTTCGGGAGATGAGACCCAGGCGCTTCAGACACACAGAGAGCAGAACAGGAAGAAGGAAAAAAACGGGGGAGGAGAAACAGAAGCTGCTACCTCTATGAGAGCATAGGAGGAAAAAAAATCAATCAAACTCATCTGGAGTCCCAACAGACTGACGTGAAGACCATCAGACTCACCTGGAGCCCATCAGACTTATCTGGAATCCATCAGCCTGACCTGGAGTCTATCACACTCATTTAGAGACCGAAAGACTTGCCTGGAGACTACCACACTCAATAGGAGTCCATCAGACTCACATAGAGTCCATCAGACTCCTCTAGAGTCCATAAGAT